>NW_020539725.1:70940538-70991393 GCF_003426905.1 Ctenocephalides felis
TGTGTCAGTGCCAGGACTCGAACCGAGTATCTCTGTCGTGTGTCAGAGAAAGAGCTATTCTTGCCATCTATTTCTAGTCGGAAACATATTTTTTAGGATCAAGAATATCTTTATAATATTTCAAAACAATTATGTTATGAGATAAGTCCTGATAATATATATAAGTACCTTTAGTTAATTTTTTAACTCATTTTTTATTATAAAGCTATCAATTATTTTTACCATTATACAATCTTGAGTAAATGCGCAAAATTTCCATCGAATTTGCCAACACACTTCAGTACATTTTTTTTTTTGGAAACGTCAAATCTACTTTGAAAATTTCCGTTGACGTTGAGTTCTGGGACACCCTGCATATTATCATCTTTTATGTAACCATAACAATTATGAAATCTATATTTTGTTAAAAAAAAAAATAGAATTGTTTAAACTGCATAATACATACAGTAGGAAAATAGTATAGTCCTTTGTGCAATTATCATGTTTACTTACTTACTCCTGCTATTTTAAATATTAATGCCAGAATTTGCAATTATATTTACAACTTAACTAAGCCCTATTTATATTATTCACGAAAGGTAACTTGATACTTAGTGAATGTACCTATATCAAATAGTAATTACCTTTTGTATTATTAAAGATATCAAATATTCATTTTGTTCTGCATAAGTCCCTACAATTTCGCTTAGGTATGTGCATATAAATATGAGAATATATAATTCTGAAATTTGTTTTGATGCTTTTGTTTTTGGAGACCTAAAAATGTTTTTGTCAGATTACTCTTAAAATAAGTGAAAAAATTATATGAAAAAATGTGTAACAAAAACACCAGTCAACATTATTGTTTTAGTATTTATAAATCACCATTATGAGGTGACTTGGAAAATAATGTTATAGAAAAATTTTTGGGCTTTTTATTTGTTTAGTGAGTAAAAAATATAGCAGAATTTTAATGAAATAACGTTCAAAACAACTTTTTCTACCGCTCTCTTCTAAAATTCTATAATTATTTTATTCTCTATAACGTGACTAATATAAAATCTCACGATCAAAAATAGCACAAATAAATTTCCATTCGTGCTAAATATGTCAAAATGTCAATTAAAATTACTCTTAAAGTTTCGGTAACAGATTTCGAACATATAAATAATTCAAACTCTAATAAAAATAAAATAGTACCGAAACAGAGTTCACAAGATTTTTGTTTATTTTCACATATAGCGATAATTCTAAATTTAAAACACCGAGAAGCGATTGCGTTTCCTGTCTTTAATTTTAAACGAATTTGTCGTGTTTGATCATTGGAGAAATGGTACTTGTGCATGTTCTTTATAAAGATTAAAAGGGTCAAATTAGAGGAAAGAACTTTGGTACCCATAATTATAAGTAGGTTTATTTTTTAGTGAAAGAAAATGATACATTCCCGCAGGAATTTATGTTGCACTTAGGCTTTATTAAATACAGTCTACTTTGGCTGAATCATGAACTCTTCTTACTGCAAAATTAACTATTTATTCTATTTATTATAACTTACCAAACAAGTATAGCTCATAAACCCCCTACTGGAAGCAATCTCAGCACCATTGCACGTGTATCCGGCAATCTTTTACCCAGTCGCAAAAACCGCCCCAAAAATTCGCCAACCCTCCCTCTAACTTCCCTCGCTTTTGGAAAAACGTGCGAAACGCTCCTAGAGATTTATCTATTGCGTTGCCCTCCTTTTACTTTTCTAAAATCACGAAGAGGGAAATTTTGGCAACGGGGCAAATGATATCGTCACCCGAGCGGAGAATCAGGATTAGGGAGGAAAAAAGAGTTATTTGAATTTTAAGAAAATTTTTGGGAATTGGAGATTGTTTTTCGATTATACAAAGTACTGCATTATTAGTCAAATGACTAGTTGAAAGTGGTGTTTTGCCTTAAGACAAGTTGCGTTAACTTTCCCGAAATGTGTACTAATTGACTTTCTCAACCCAAATTGATATTTAGATATTTAGATCAAAATTTTAACTTTTTATTTAGAAAATAAAGTTTCGCCTTTAATTAAATCTAGACATTGCTATTTTTCAAACACATTTAAATTATCTATAATATTTATTATAATACATAAACCGTACTTATATATCCTAAAATGTAGCTTTATATTCCAAATTTCAAAAAAAATGGCATGAAATTATCGTCATGTTGAATTTTGTGAAACTCGTTGAAACATTTTTTTAAGAAACCTAATAATTGTTCTCTAAAATATTGAGCATCTTGTATAAGAAAATACTGGCACGATTACATTTACCAAATACGTAGTCCTTGGTAACTTTTTTACACAACTCGAGAAGTTTTGTAGACTGCTTACTTACTGTTTCGCTAATTCCAAAGAAATGGCTCTTAAATTTGTAAATTTTAAACTCTGACTTATCACATCACAAAAGCTACTTTTTACACAAATTTTGACAATCACATATTTTCACATTTTGACGAATTTTTAAAATTAAACGACTTGTCCTAATGGCGTAATATTTCAGTATGTTCTTCAGGACCATGATATCTGTCAACATAAAAAGTTTTAGTGATTTTTTTAAATAGTTAATTACTAAAAACGGCTCGGACGATCTTTGTCCAAAACTAATCAGCACGATTTCCAATGAGACGAGAATGCGTTTCGAAAGGTCAAAAATCGGCTCACACATATTTTTTTTTATTTTTTTTTTTGAAACGTCGAAAAAATACAAAATTAGCGAATCAATTTTTTGATGAAAACACGAACTTCTCCTTCGGGAAGTTGATAAATGATAGTGAATTTATATAAAAACTATTTCTTGAATTCCATAAATTGCAAGATTAATGAATACCGTAAAAGCATTTTACTTAAAATACACCATCAAAAAAAAACTAGAATACAGTTTTATAAAATATAGTTCAATACTTCCTGGTTCATTCATCATCCTGGGATTTCTTATCAAAAATGGATCTATATTTGTATTTTGTGGACAAACCAACTTGGATGGTTCAAAAAACTCTAATCATTTCATACATTTCTCGTCTCAAAAATCACCATCATATCACTCTACTCTTTTCTATTCCCTGGAGCATAAATATTTCAAATATCGTCACTTTGATTTATCCGCAAGAAATAAAAACTTATGAAAAGTACTTAGCGATCTTCGGAGCAGAAAATGCGAAAATACACACATTCGTTTTCTCCTGACACGCCTCGTTCGCAAAAGCGACAAGTTATTACTGCGAAGTGGAAATTTAATAAAAACGCCAGAAGATGTCGCATTCGCCTGAAACACATTCATTTTTATGATCAGCCCGAGTGGAGAGAAACTGGTTTATGTTATTGTATCCTACGGAAAGGGATTATTTGGAAAATTTGGAGAAAACTGGCTCGAAAATCGAATTTGTTTCTGATCGGAAAAAATGTACTTTTATTAGGAAGAGCACTAATGAAAAATATGAGTGAATCTACTAATGAATTGAATACAAAAAAAGTAATTGTATCTCTATTACTATTACTAATCCAACCATTTTCCAAGCAATCTTCTAAAGTATCTTCTTCTCATCTCAAAATGCAACCAGTAGAATTGAGCAATACAGGCGGCAAATGCAGATGGAATGACGATAAAATGTTTCATCCTTTTCGGGATTTAGTTAGTTTTACGAAACATTTATTTTAATACGAGTATCTCGGCTGCTTCTAAACCCGAACGAAGGCACGGACAAGAGTTCTTAATGCGCGAAATATCAAATGCACCAGACAAAGGAAAAGCAAAAGCAATTCTACTACTTAAGAGATCAAATTACATTAAATCTGTTTTGCACACACATTTACAGTTTTTGTCTGCAATTTTATTGATTTTATTATATCGAATGGTATCAAAATGAATTATATGTTATGACTTCAACAGTCGATATTTAAAATTATTATCGAAAAAAATCTAATTTATGCTATTACTGTGTAATGGATTCATAAACCACGAATAATTAAGTGTTTTAAGGTCAGTTAATCCTAGTTAAATATTACTTTTATTCTGCTAAATTGGTGCATGGCAATTTTGCCTTAAGGCAAATTGCTGAAACTTTCCATACGGTAATTTAAAATTTCTAAAAGCTTAGGAAAAAAAAGATTTTTTTAAAGATTTTGAATTTCTTGTGCATTTTTGAAAACATTCGAAAATTTTGAATGTTTTTTGAAAAAATTGCGTCATCTAAAAGTTATGATTTTTTTTGATTAATTTTAATGTTTTTGATATTTAAGGTACTGATATTTTCTACTTTATTATTTTTTAATTTTAAAATTTTTTGAATGTGTTTGATATCCATTCATGTTGATTGATCCATACTGTCAAAAATATCTGATTTTCGACCGCTAGAAGGCATTTATTTTATTAATTTTTCTGGATCTTCAAAACCGTTGGACCTGTCTATGCACAAATTTAGTCAATTCTTTATTACGTAAATACAAGCCAAATGTTTTTTGAATCATTCAAACCGGATGCTTCGATCTCTTAAAGTTAATTTCCATTTTCTGCACTCTATTCTCTGTATCTCTGAAACAGCTGGACCAACCTTTGCGAAAAACTAATCAGCACGCCTCCTTGTCAATAGAAACTGAATGTTATTTGAATCATTCAAATCGGTTGAGCGGTGCTTCCGAAAACGCCGATGAACAATTGTATCCACACATACATACACACGTTTACACACGTTTTTCTAAGGTATGCCAAAATGTTCGAAAACCCCTGAAACGTAAAGACATGTAAAACATTTCTATTTTCAATTTTTAATCAATTACTATAACTTACCTTACGAGAAGTTTTTTTTTTTTTTTAATTTTTATTTGGCCTCGCTTACTCTGAGCATTTAGCCACCTACAACATTTATTTATTTATTTACATTCCAATGCATTCTATCATTTTCAATCTATGTATATCCTTTATTTTACAAATACAAATTACATTTGATATCAAATTAACTACAAATATTTTTTTTTCATAAATTCTAAGTCATTGTTGATTACAGGAATTGATCCGAGGATCCCTGTCGTGTGAATCGAACACGCTACCAAATGAGCTATGCTCGCCACACGAGAAGTTAAAAAAAAATGTATTAAATTTTTTTTAAAGAAAACTTTTTATTGCATTTTGTCATATAGTTTTAGTAGAGTCATATCGTATTTATTGTGATTATTTCATATTGTTTTTACATCGCAAATTTTAAATTAGATACAAGATTTTCTTCAACGAGATTTACGTTTTCATACCCACTACAGACAACCTGATACGAAGTATAAAATACGAATAAAAAAACATACCATAAGCTTTAGAAAAAAATTATTAATAAATTGTATCAAATATTGATAAGTTTTTCAAAAAAACGAAGTAGTTAAGAAGTTTCATTACAACAGCTCATAGAACTAAATAATATTTTTTAATCAAAACTTAGAAAAAATGCTCTTCATATTATTATATACAAAACATAGTCATATTTCATATATAATTATGATCAGACAAAAATAATAAAATATACAAAACTGCTCCTCTACTATAAACGTGAATCCCATTCCATAACGATCATGTTAATAGCATACTAACCACATATTTTCCTCCAACACCCTATTACCAGTCTATTAAATGCATAACGTATATATTAACAAAAATCCTCTAACCTCGTACATTTTAATATCATCGTCCAAAATGCAATATAGACTTACTTAAATTCTATCGGGCTGATGTAAGTCCAGAGGCATGGGGCATGGGGCCAGACACCGGATAATGGGGCCTCCGTAGCCCCCGTAGCCCCCGTTGCCCGTACACGGGGCTCAGACGCATTAGCAAATAAAATTAAGAGGCGCTTCCAGCTTTATAATTAATAACGCTCTCTCTCTGTGCAGGAGATGTTAATTCTGGTAGGACCCTGAATATATAATTTTCTACCGGGCGAGTTTGTTTGCGGCACGGACGGAATTCCAAATATTTCTTTGCTGGTGTTTATTTAAAAAAAGTGGGATTAACACAAAGGTAGTAGTGGGTGTATGAATAAAAAATTAGGTTGTTTTGGGATGGTTTGATATTTATAGGTCACTGAGCAATAATTATGATGGAGTTTGATGCTTGACATTTTGTAATTAGAAATAGGGAAGAATAATTTTTGTATTCGGTGTTTATAATTATGCAAGTTAAAAAGCCTTTTCTTGGTTTTGCTGAGTCCAGTTAAAAATTATCATTAGTATCAAATAATCCTCAATATTAAAATAGTGGATTTTCTTCTAAAATGCATCGGAAGTTGAAGTACCGTACCGTACTGTAAAATTCAAATATCAATAATTCTTAGAATTTTTGTTATAGTGAAGAATTTATTTATCAATTTGTGAATTCGAAGCTTGGAAATGTATTTATATTTCCAGAATATTATAAATGTATTAGTATTCGAATGTTTTCCACATAATCCCCTGACATTGAGAAAAATTGACACTTCAAAGTTACAAATGAGTGTGTAAACACACTGTCAATGTTTTGTGCCTAAACATTCGGTATTTATAGTTCTGGGAAGCTTCCGAAGATTATCTTTATTAACGCAACTGTAATCCTCTCGAATTTACAATTTTCAGAATTTTCTAAACACTTTCTCATAAAATAGAACTTATTTTACAACCAACCAGGATTTGGCAACCTTGAATTTTAATCGATTTTTGTGTGATAATAATTTTAAATTTAAACATATTGTCGAACAGATTAGTACAATGACTTAATAAATCACAAGGTTCTGAGTTCGAACATCCGCTCTGGATAACCTGATATCATGCAATAGTGATATCAATTTTTACTTAAAAATATAGATCAGAAATATGTTACCAACAAAAATAGTTCATTTCGAGCACTACAGTGTTAAAAGGCAATGAGAAATCTTTGCACACTATTATTATATCCTGAATCGAGTTGGAGCTTAAATCAGCTCATGGACTTACCCTAGGGCAGTACTGTTGGAATCAGAAGGAAGACAGTACAGAAGGATCACTGATAGATACGTCAGCATCTTTCGTGAAATGCCAAACGCGCCATAATTTTGTTTTCTATAAACAAACACTAAACTACTCCACGACTTCATGCCTCAAATTAAACTTAATTTTTACTTAAGGGAGTTGTTTGGTTTTTATTTTTTTTTTTTGATTTCGAAGTTTTTCGATATTATGAAAGCTAAAAACCTTAAAATTATTTAAAAAAAAAATCATTTTAATATCTATTTTTTGACGATCCTCTGAAACCGTTATTTTATCGCTCCGCGAGCTATTGTATGCCAGCTGCTCTCTTTTTCATTATAATACCTCATGCACGTGACTTTTTTAATGTGTCAGAATTCTTTGAATACCATGGTGTATTTAGTACATTAAATTAAATGGTGTATTTAGTACATTATATTAAAAACTTTAAATACGTTTTTCTCAAATTGACTTTTTTCATTGCGGTGCCACAAATTAAAGAAAAATCGGATCGTTTTGCATTTTTTTTTAATTTGTTCACCACTGCAATACCTAGTCCCCCTACCTCAAACGACTTGATAATATTACGCAAAAAAATTTTGCGAAGCTTCTCGCCCCAAAAAGGCCCTTTTAAACACTTTTTTTTAAATAGCTGTAATTTTTTTCCTTCTTGCTTTTTTTCTTTCATTTTGGTAGGGGGACTGGATTCAAACTTCTTCTTCAACGTAGTTTCTTTTTTTTTGGTTTCAGGCGATGCGCAACGGATTTATCTGTGGCACCGCAAAAGTGATCGATTTTGCAAGGCCGCCTTTGGCGCCCCTTAGTTAAAAAATGAAGGCAAAAAAAAAAGAAAATCTCGTAATATTCTATGATATTGTAATTTTTGTTTAAAAAAAACCGCATGTCTCTCTGATAAATACATTTCGAGAAAAACAAAAACAAATACCTTGCATTTTTTGTAAGAAAAAAAAACGAACAAACCCCTTAACCCCGAGGTTCATTTAAACTGCTCCAGTAAAAACTGTTTACATTTTTGACCGTGCCTTTCTCCCGAATTTGTCATGCTCATGATGTGTCGTTGCTACATTAGTGAGTGCGTTATTTCATGAATATACGATGAGCAGATGTCGCGCATCGTGTCATGTTGTGACATTTAAAATAACTACTTGGAGGAGACGCGCCCGCCCCGTGATGTCGCCGTGGCGGAGGCGGCGACGAGAGGCTCAGGGTGAGGGGCCTCCATTCAGAACGTGGATGGATGTGGGTTGCAGGTTTACCCCCATGTGTGGGTTATGAAGCGTTTTTTGTCAACGGGTACATTGATTGTGATAGTAATTCAGGGGATGGAGAAGGTTTTGAGGTCGAGTTGTTTAATTTTAATGATCCATTAGTTTTTTCAAGACATTGCGCGCAACGGTAGCTTATGGTGCACTTGGTACTAACACACTTCTAATAATTCTTATCAAGTTCTGCAATTTTTATTACTTGCCATCTATAGAAATCTATTCCTATTACGCTTCAATCTACTCCTTTACCCCCTGATTAGTTTTACAATGTGGGTCGACTCCAATTTCGATCTAAAATAGAGCAAAAAATCAGCAGCCGTGAATCCATCAGATTTCCTGATCCCTATTCAAAATCATCAGAACGATCATTTTCGGATGTCGTCCATAGATTTGTCATTTCCTGCTTTTACGATCGCTCGTAAAAGCGTCTTATTGCTTTTCGGGATGGACGTCCGGAGATAATTTAACCCTGTGCGCGCGTTTTGTTTTATGTTCAGATTGTGTTTGATAAAAGGATTTGACTTTGAGTTTATCAGGCGCCTTGGAGCCTTTCTGGCAACTCCGAGGATAAGGAACAGGATAAAAGACAATATACATACTATTTGGGTTTTTGGAAATTTAAATTGGTTGAAGCTTGTTTGTACTAAAAGGCTTGTTAACTTTCCGAAAGAGAAGTTTATGTTTTCATCAAAAAATTCGACTCGCTAATTTTATGTTTTCTCGACGTTTCAAGCCATTCTGAATCGAATGAGACAAAATTTGGAAAAAGTATGTTTGTGTGTATGTGTATGTGAACAGATTTTTTGCCGTAAATCGACGTTTTCTCCAAAACGGCTTGACCGATTTTAAAAATTTGAAAGCCATTCGATGTATCACGTTAAGGACTAGCGTTTATCATATTTGCGCGACGATCATCCAAGCCATTTCTGAATCGCAGAAAAGTGAAAAATTTTTCGTCCACGTTTTAGCCCGCAATTTTGAATCGATTTTGAAAATTCAAAAACTGTTCGAAAAATATTGGTTGGGTATCGTGCTGATTAGTTTTTGGTAAAGATTGGCCGGGCCGTTTTCTTGTAATAAAATATTAAAATTTTTTTTTTGCCAATTTTTATGATTTTTTTTGACTTTGAATATTCGAATTTGAATAGTCGTTTAATTTAAAAAAATTTTCAAAGTTTGCAAAAATAAATATCGTTTTTTGAAATTCGTCAAAATTAGACCTTTCATCGACGTTTTCTCAAAAACGCCTGAACCGATTTCAGAGATTTAAAAGCCATTTGATGTATCTCAATGCAGATTATCGTTTCTCAGTTTTGTGCGACGATTGGCTCAGTATCTTTGTTTTGAAGAAAAAAGTGTTAAACTTTTCGTCCACATTTAAGCTCAAACTACCGAATCGATTTTAAAAAATAAAAACCCGTTCAAAAGATATTAGTTGGGAATGATTTTGATTAGTTTTAGGTGAAAATCTACCGCCGTTTTCTTGTAATTAACTGTTGAAAAAAAAATTTAAGCCAATTTTTATGGCGATATATATCATGGTCTTATAGAACTTACTGAAATATTACGGCCTTACGACAAGTAGTTTAATTTTAAAAATTCATCAAAGTTTGAGAAAATGAGTAGTTTTTTTGACTTTGGTTAGAATTAAACGATTTATTTAATATAACGATAGAGTACTTGGTCTTAATGAACATATTGAAACATCAAAGTCTTACGGAAACTGGTTCAATTATAAAAATTGTTTATTTTTGAAAATTTGCTTTAAGAAAATACTCCGAGTTAACGTGTTCGTTCGTTTTCAATAATGTGTAATAAATCCACTCGAAATACTTTTAATCACTCATAACTTAATTTATTTTTTATTGATTAAGTCGATTATTTATGCATATCGGAAAGTTCATGTAACTTGCTTCAAGGCAAAATACCAATACCAACTACTCATCAAAGATTTCAGGCCCTATCTGTAGCTCAAAAATCAGATTTCAAGAAAAAGTTATAATTATAAATCTTAATATCACTTCTAATAAAGATTCTGGTCATTGCTGCAATATATACTGTATTGCTGTTGAAAATATCTAATAATAATCTCATCACAAAGTGAGACCACTGGACGTCCACTGGCCTGCCTTCTGATAATTACGTTGTAGGAAAGTACATCATGAGATATGATCAAATAGTTTGGTTTGCTCTCTGATAATAATATCAAAATTAGTAATTACAAGTTATTTGTCGATAATTCTATTATGAATGTCCCTTTTGAGATGGGTCCAGAAAACTTATAATATTAAATTAATTTTCATAGTTTACAATTGCGTTTGTGCATTATCTGATCTTTATTACACCCTCTAATTCCCTATTGATGTAGGTATTTACTTCACCTTGTCTTTTACAATTTGATCTCAAACAAAAACTATTTTCCTCAGAGTCAAAGAGTCAAGTCTAATGGCCCATTGTAGCGACCGAGTCACATTTTACATCAACTAATTTGATTCCTCCGTCTTCAACTTTTGCAGATAGTTTAATATAATTACAGATTAACGTTGAGCAGAACTTTCAATTAGGAATTTTGTACTATGGCTTTGATAATGCACTGTTTAAGCTCGCAAAGTCGAGCTTTCTTCGTTATTTTCGAACAAATTGTAAATTACAGACCCTAATGCTGTATAAGAAAATCTGATGGAAAGTTTTAAATGGTATTAGGTTTTTTAGCATGATTAAGGATCTCGTGAGTTTCATAGTTCAGTTATTTGTACAAAATTTATAACATCTGGTATTGTAATATAATGTAAAAACAAATAATGTTATTATTTTCGAGACTATTGCTTCTATTTATCTTCTACTTGTTGCGATTATTTATACAATATTAATTACATAAATGTCAGTCTAATTGTTTGGAATAACGTCAATCAAATTTTCAAGGCATGTTTTAAGTTGAAATGCTAACCGCTATATGTTTATGATCATGAGCCTAAATATATTCAAAACTTTATTACGTATTAGATTTCAGTTGAAAAAATATTCTCATGTCGTTCTCAATTAGATTTTGAGTTTTATGGCACATTTTCCCACAACTATTGAATATCTAAACACAGATTTGAAGTAGAGAAAATAGAGTTTACTTATTGTTAGTTTCATATGGTGATATTTATATTAATTGTATTTAGTTACAACTTTTTGAACATCATATCTTATTAGATATTTCAAAAACACGCTTTTAGCCTTAAAAATTAAACTTTTGTATTTTTTTCGGACGTTGAATCAGTTAAGTGATTGACGAGTATACACGTCATGCGAAAAAAAACTATAATATCTAATAATAATCTTATCACAAAGGGAAAACCACTGGACATCCACTGGCCTGCCTTTTACTCAGTCTACTCAGTTAAACTAGTAGTGCTTGGAATCGTGCTATAAGGCGAATTGCTATTATTTCAAGGCCACAATTCAAAAATTTTCAAAGCTCAGAAAATATGTTTTTTTGAAGATCTCTAGTTTTTTAACATTTTTGAAAATTTTGATAACTTGAAATATTTAAGGATTAAAAAAATTGAAAAAATACCTTTTTTGAGAATTGTGAAATTTTTTGGAAAATTTTGAAAATACTTAATTTTTTGAAAATTTTTAAAAATCAAATGAAATTTTTTGATAGTCATTCCTGTTGGTTGATTAATACTGTCGAAAATATCTGATATTCGACCGCTAAATGGCATTTTTTTAAAAACTTTTCTTTGGATTTCGGACACAGCTGGACCTGTTGTTGCAAAAATTTAATCAGTTTTCATCACGATAATACAGGTGGTATATTTTTTGAATCATTTAAATCGGATGCTCCGTTCTCTCAAAAACTTAGTTGCCATATTCTGCACTCTGCTCCGTACCACCCAAACGACTGGACCAACCTTTCTCAAAAAGTAATCAGTACGTGTCTTTATCAATAGAAATCGAATGTTTTTTGAGTAATTGTTTGTTGTTTCTGAGATTTGCCAAAACTTTCAGAATCCCTGAAATGCAAAGATATGCAAGAATTTTCATTTTCGTTTTTTGGACGAATAATAAAACTTATTAAGCAAAATATGTTATCAATGACAGTATAAGGAGCCCAAACCATGATGCTGATTTTGCTGTACCTTGTTTTCGTTGATAAATATGATCTATCTTCTACCTCTGAACTTTACAAATCGTCCAGCAAATCAAACCAAAAGATATGAACGTTTCTATCGACTATCAAGTCAATGTTTCTGATTTATTTCCTGCTATTTTTCGTGTGTAAGTCCATTCCCGAAACATCCTAGCAATTCGGACAGGCGTGAAATTAGACCAGAACTCTTCGGTAATTTGCTTTACCTCGCTTTATTAGATTTCGCTATCCTAACTCTCTCTCTGCCGATTTTGTCGAAGATGAGTTGTGCTTTTTCCCCGTTCGTGTTTTTGTTTGGGAATCAATATTTGAAATCGTAAAAGTGATTAAATCTGGTAAAAAATCTAGTACTTTACTCAAGATTTGCTATTGATTATACATAAGGAAAGTAAATTATTAAATATTTTCCATTGCAACATTTTAGTTACCAAAATGTTTTATTTTTCATTCCTCCCATTCATCATTTTATTTTTATTCTAACATTTCCTCTCGTAGTTGATTTGTGCGCCGTATGGGTTTTATTGAGTTTTCCTCTCTTAAAAATGCAATATACTGTTATTAAAAATATCTATCACATATTTCGCATACTTTTATGATCTTGAATAATGCGCGATCATCGGCTCGCCATATGTGTCCCTGAGGTCGTTCGCGGAAACTTTTATTTTATCGATAGTAGAACCAGAATTGTCGTGCGATGTCGTTTTCCTATTTTATTAAAGATAATTTTATAGTGCTCGTGGGTAACAGATGTAATATATTTCCAGTAGAGAAGCATACATTACAAGTAGACATAATTTAAAATGATTAAAAGTTATACATTTTTTCGAAACTTTTAGAAAAAATAGATTTATGAGAACTTTGATTTTTTTTTTAAAAAATCAACTTTTTTGTTAACTTTGAATTTTCTTGAGAATCTTGCTTTCAAAATTCAGAGCATGACTTTAATAAATCGCCACTGAATTTTTAGATCCCTCCGACTGCTAGTTTTTATTATATAGCTATCTTACAAAATCGACAATTCTCGCAATGGGGAACCATTGACAAATTTTTCGGCTAAAAATCGAAGTTGCTCTGATTTGACTTATATTCAAAAACTAGATATGTTATGACTTTAACTAATCGCCACTGAATTTTTAGACCCCTCCGACTGCTAGTTTTTATTTTATAGCAATCTTACAAAATCGACAATTCTCGCAATGGTGGACCATTGGCAAATTTTTCGGTTAGAAATCGAAGTTGCTCTGATTTGACTCATATTCAAAAACTAGATATATTATGACTTTAATGAATCGCCACTGAATTTTTAGACCCCTCCGACTGCTAGTTTTCATTTTATAACAATCTTAGAAAATCGACAATTTTCTCACTGGGGGACCATTGACAAATTTTTCGGCTAAAAATCGAAGTTGCTCTGATGCGACTTATATTCCAAAAGGACATTCGTATGAACTATATTTTGGAATCTACTTCCCAATAATGTTTTCTGAATCATTCAAATCGGACACTCTGTTCTCTCAAAAACTAAATTTTCGCACTTTGTGTCTCGTATCTTCAAAATGGCTGGACCTGTCTTTGCTAAAAACTGATTAGCACCAATGATATAACACTAATGATTAAATAACAATTTAATAGAGAATTTCATAATAAATAAACCTATCTAACATAGTTTTTTTTTCCCAATAATGTTTTCTGAATCATTCAAATCGGACACTCTGTTCTGTCAAAAACTAAATTTTCGCACTTTGTGTCTCGTATCTTCAAAATGGCTGGACCTGTCTTTGCTAAAAACTGATTAGCACCAATGATATAACACTAATGATTAAATAACAATTTAATAGAGAATTTCATAATAAATAAACCTATCTAACATAGTTTTTTTAAAAAATATGATTTCGGCGAAAAATGACGAAAACTAGAATTTTGCACCTTTGACCTTGAATAAAAGAAATCGTAAATTTTGGTAAAAATCGAATTGTAATGGCCTATTTATATCTGTACCAAATTTTAGCTCTATGCGAATTATTCCTAACTGGTGGCTTTTTTAGCTTTAATTTGACTGGGTTCGAATGATTTTCTGAATCATTCAAATTGGTTGATCCGTGCTTTCGAAATCGTCAATGAAAGTTTGTATCCGCGAATACCTACATACATACATACACATTCTAAGGTTGCGCAAACATTAAGAAGGCTTGAAACTTTACGTAAAACGTAAAATATTGTTAGAAAGTTAAAAATATCGTAAAATACGGTTACAAACATACAGAATATCAATGATATATTAAATCTAAAACGTTCAACTCAAGAGTTATTTTTTCCTGTCTATATATTCCTTTCCACATGATTTGAAGACACCTTTGTGACTGAATCTTATTCGAGTTTGCAGAATTCGAATGATTTATATTGCCAAACCTTTTACTTACCATGTACAAGTATATGATGATGAGCTTATGCCTTCTATCATGTAGTATTTAATATGTACAAAAGCCAGACGATTCGATTCGATGGGGTCCTTTCACAATGAGATCTTGTTATTTTTGGATTACAGGTACTTCAAAAGTGCTCACAGATGTGCATATATAAATGATTGAATAATTTATGTAGGAAGCGATATCCGGAATTTCGAATAATGTATTAAAATTATCAGCAAACTTGGCATATGGATGAAATTTAAATTTAGTAAGAAATATTTAAAATGAAAATTCGATAATTATTGTAAAATTAATTTGTTATTGAAAGTTTTTTCAACTCTTCGATTATTATTTTAAAACCTTAAATCATGTTTTTTGTATCTCTGACATGTAAAAGTGTACTTAGCCCTATATACACCTATAGATATGTGTTTTATTCGTCTGTATTCTACTGAGTTTGAATATAAGTAAAGGGACTGCCTTCTTCTTAGTTCAGTCTGCGTATCTGACCGGAATAACATTAGGGCTGTATTGACGCGGAACTACCGGAACAATAGACGGGTATCAACCGGAATTCTCCGGGAACTGGTTGAAAAAAATTAGTTTGAATTTTGTTGCTCAACATGGTAATCGCCATGTCAGTCATATGTTTTTGTTACTAAGAATTTCTACATAAACAATGTCAGGCATACATATCTGACATACGCGATTTGGTACAAGCTCAAAAAAGTTTTAAAACAGGGTCAGTTATATATGTACGACCTAGAAAATAGTGTTTTTCCACAAATTTTAGCACATTTCTTTGGTACATTAATGCACCGATTCTGCCGCACAACAGACCAATGTTATGGCAAGGCCATGTTACGCTTCAAATTGCATACATTATACTACTGAGTTATACTAAATACTGTCAAAATACCATACATTTGCTGTGCATTCAGGCGTTTAACACATAAACTGCAACTTCACTTGTATGTTATGAAGCTAGATCTGAAAGATCCTGATATCTAACATCGCTCTTTCGACATTTGAGCGGTTTCTAAGTCAGATCATCTATCTGACAACCTAGGAAAAACGCCTGACTGCATAACAACCACCTGGCTTTTTACAATATATACATCGATTTAGTATGGGAAGTTCTACATAACATATCCTTGCCATAACACTAGTTCGTTGTGCGGTGAATCGGCTCATAATTGTTTTTGATACATTATTAACTAAATTATCTAATTAAGTTACTATGATACCTGTAAATTTTTTTCTGATATTATTGTGGCGATTTACGTGTTGAAGTGGTATTTAGCCAATTGGTATATTAATCTATTTTAAATAAAGAATTTTACTAAATTTCATTTGCGCTTCATTAGACTTCTCAAAAAATTAGAATTATTAGATATAACTGGAAAATAAATTTAAAGAATCTACATTCGAACACCTAATACATGTAGGAAATTTCAATATTTAAAAATATCGTCTCAGATAAAAATCCACGGAATAATTGAATATAATTTTATCTGTATTATGATTGAAAATCCTTAAAAATTAATAAAATTGTGTATTCACATTTGTATAACAAAAATATATTTTGATGTAATTTGATTTGGGATATCTGAGTTTATATATGACTTAACTTAGAAAACGCGAACATAACAAAAAATTAATATTTCAAGCCTTAATGTTTATTGATCTATCCCAGTTATATTTTTATATCAGTGCCCCGTCTAATTATTACAAGCGCTCTTATTTTCTTATTGAAAATTGATGAGGGCTGATCAAAAGAGAATGTGACTGGAAAAAATAATATTTTTTATTAATATTTATTGATTTTTGATGAACCCATCTCATTGTCACTTGCGCGTTTTACATAAATTCATTAACTTAAGAAAGCATTTTCAATATTAATATGCATAAGCAATATATAAATGATTGAAATTTATTGAGTTTTGATTAACTTGGCGCTCTGATATTGAAAGTTATTTATTTAATAATAAAAATATATTGTTGGGGGTTCAGTTTATTGAACATGTGTAATTTGTTAAATTAAATATGTTATTCTTTTTAAATTAATATTTATAAGTGCAAACATGCAGAGGTTTTTGATAATATGGAATCATTGAAATGTGGTCTTTTTTGGGGAACTGTTGATCTTGGTTTTCTATAAACTCAATAAATTTAATCGACATTGATGTTAAGTTTTATAAAAATTATAAAGTATGTACGATGTAAATATTTTTTCATATCAAAATCATTTTTAATTATTATTATCACTTTCAAAATATGTTAAGATTTTAGCTATAGATTTCTCCTTCTCTATCAATTGTTATACAAGAAATATGAATTATTAAAATATATTACAAAATTCTACCAATCGGAATAGTCATTACAATAGTCATCTAATTACTAATTTTTTTTCATATTTTTTATTGTATAGTCATTACAATAGTCAGCTAATTACTATCAATTCCGATTGATAGAATTTTCTAATATATTTTTATGTTTAACTAGCCGGCCCGACAGACTCCGTCCTGTCAAAAAAAATTGTAATGTGGCGGTGTTTTGTGCCTACCTTTTTTCTATTCTTTGCAAAAAATTATCCTGAACAGAACCGTCACCCTGGTAATAATTCGGTGTGCGTTAAGAATAATTAAATAAAACACTATAAGCATTTAAAAGTAAGTAATTTTAATAATGTAAATCATAATTCAAAAATCAGTTCAATTTTCATTGTAGTGCTTTGTGCTAAACGATTTTTTGTTTGATTATCTGGCGCATAGACAAACAAATCTGATGGTTTTCCAATACGGGAACAAACAACATACAATTTTCCATGTGAGAAACGTGGGTTTTCTAAATTAATACCACAAACACTTAATGATACCATAAACGCACTGGAAACGCATTGGGATGCATGGTGCGAGAACATCTTTTGCTTTATACTATCCTTTGAATATAGTTGATCGATATTTCGCAACATTATAATTGCCGATCCAACCTTTAATTGAAGATTGTGAGGTGACAATCCTAGCAAATCCAGCGGGTTTAAAAACTCCGGTGGATCATCTTGGTTAGTTGCCGAATCAACTGATTCGCCTGTAATTTGTTCTTGAATTTTGAAATTTAATTAATTTACATCAATGTTTTTAGCTGCTAATATAGCTTGATTAATAGAAAGATATTCCTATGTTTATATAAATATATTCAAAATTAGATTATCAAAAACTACACAAAATGTCATGACATAGATCATTGTTTTTTTTACAAATTGCGTTGCCTACTCGATTAAAAAAGAAAAGGGCTGTTTTTAGGGTTTTCCCGGCAATTATTCGTTTTTTTCTCGCCGTAACAACCATCCTTGGACTTCAACAAACATTTAAAAAAAAGAATTGGCCAAATTGGTCCAGGCGTTGTTGAGTTATGCGCTTACCAACACATTTTGCGATCCATTTTTATATATAAGATATTTCTCGTATAAATATTGATAGAGAAGGAAAAATCTATACCTGATGACAAAAACTAATTATCCTTTACCACCATTATGATTTAATGTTTTTTTATTTCAATTTCCAATCCCTGATTGGGCGTGTTCCTTATAACCTGCAGCAGGGCTGGGTTCAGTCTTTCTTTGCCCTTGCCCTGGGTAGGTTAGGTACTAAGGAAACCAAAGCACGCACGAACATTTTTCTTCATCCCCTATTTATTATTTTCGCTGCTGAGGGGTTTTTCTTTCATATATGAGTTTATTGAATGCGACGCAGACCACATTTTTAATGATTTTCTGTTTTGTGGGAAACCGGCATTGGATTAACACGAAGAAATAATACGGCGATATTTTTCTTATCCGAATTATCAGATATTATATATATATATATATATATATATATATATATATATAATGCGAGTTTATATGTATACTGATGATTTTTCGATTTGTATGTTTTAGCAAAAAATAACATAGTTGATAAATTTTTGGTGCTAAGAATTGTGCTTTTCTAGCATTGTTTCGACTAAGAATTAATATATAATAATAACTCCAATATCTCTAAAATACCTCTTCCATTTTTTTGCATACAAAAGTTGTTTTTTACACAAGAAATATTAATTTCTTGTGTTTCTTGAAACTTAAATGATAAATAGAAATAATAAAATCAAAAGGGAATAAATCTTAAAAAACAAGTAAAAATGAAATATTGATCTATTCAAAATAGTTGATGAATAAGTAATTCATGTTTTAAAACAATTTGAGTAGCAGAAAGTATGTAGTCTCCTTACCCTAGGGTGCAGCTCTCACGACGTTTACTTTCCAAACAGCAAAAAGCAGCAAAACCGTTCTGCCGCCTCTTCGCCATGCGCCATGAAAATGATGTGATGAATTATGTGTGAACTTTATTAGTGCAACGAGTCGGTAACGAATTGCGGCAATTAATTAATGCAGGTGTTTGCCGCGTTTATTCCACATACCGCCGCTGTGCGATTTATTGCTGTTTATACGCTAAAGCGTCCCACTCGGGGCGGACGGCAAATAAAGGGCCGCGGAAACGCGGAAAAGCGGAAAATATCAACAGCTGCGGCGGATGTAAAATTTCGAGAGTTACTTTCAACAGCATACGGGACATTGTTGATGAATTTATGTACCTGGGAATCAGGAACGTGGTTGCGAGCTGGAAGAATATTCGCTTACTCCTTTTTAAATACCAGTGAAAACAAATTTAAAATGGTTTGAATTGAATTTATTTTTATCATAAGGTTTAGAGCAGTAATTCCCAAAGTGGTCCACATGGATCCCCAGGGGTTCATGGCAACTTTCAAGGAGTCTACGGCAGGAAAACAAAATTTGGGGGTCCACGAAATTAAAATGGGGGTTCACGGCATATTTAGAAATGATTTAAACTTTAAATGTTAGTATTGAGCGCGGAGCCAGCCACCCATCAACCTCGCATATCAGAAAAACTATTGAATGTTTCAATTTTAAATTTTTGTCAAATATTTAGTAAAGTGTAGTAACAATGTATGTCAAGTTTCACCAAAATCGAATTATGCATTTTTGCAAACGAAGGATGCTTGCTGTGAAGAAACATTTACCAAATGATGAGATGATAGTTAAATTTTGTGGCAAAGTACAAATCGTACTAAAAAAATGGTTTCGAAAAATTTGAAGTTTGCTATAATCGTTATATCTTTTTTGAAGAAACTATAATGCATAAAAAAAAGAAATTTGCCAAAAAATTGGTTTTTCTTACTTATACTACGGATTTTTATTGAGTGATGTGAAATATATCGTTTCCAGATATTTGATGGGTAGTTGTAATTTTAGTATCAAGCATTGCAAAGATTCGATTTAAACTTATTATTTTTGAGAACGCGGCACAATCCAGGCCGAAAATTGATTTTATAAAAACCCGGAATCTAGAAAATCACTAGATGGAAATCCGCTTTAGCTCTAATATTTTTAATTTTTAGTTGCACTGTTAAATCTAACAATAAAAGCATATTTTTGTTATAACCTATTCTTGCAACAAATTTTATATTGATAAAACTATCATTTTTTCTCATTTTTTTATTTCAAAACTTATCTCAATTGGAACTTCGCTTCGGATTTAGTGGTTCCATTCAATCCCAAATTTATGAAACAAACATTATTATTTTCTGAAATGAATGTACAGGTATGAAGTGAATCTGATTATTGGCTCAATAATATTTTAAATATACGATATTACTATCAATAAATGTTTATGTAATTATTTTATTTAATTAAATAATATCTAATCATTAATTTTTTAAACAAAATAAGCTATAAAATATCGATAGGTCAGTCGTTGGGCTGTCTTCTAAATACTGCCTTCAATAGAAATGAAACAAAACTCATCAGATTCTTTCTGATTGCTGTTAAAAATGAGAATATAGAATATTTTAAAACTATATAAATTTTGATTTTATTACTGAATTTTCGACTAAGTCGCTGTTTATATGATCGTTACCAATTTCATGCTCGAATGTCAGGTTAAATTCTGTTTAGCCTATTTGCAAAATATGATTGTGTGACATTGATTGAATACTAAATTTAATTAGCTGCATAGCTTTTGTATGAATTTGCATTATACTTCGGAAAGCAGTTTTGCTTTGGAATAAAACTTATTAATATTAAATGATAATTAAATTTCCTCTAGATAATTCTGAAAATAAAAGGACAATTCACTACTCTGATATTTGAAATAGATTCAGTTCAGAACATATTAGCATTGATAAATTATCATGTGAAATGTATATAGTTTGTCATTATAGATTTTGAATGTTTTATAAATACCTCCAGAACATTTTTTTGTAATTTTGGGCTGAATTAGGAAATATTTTAATTGCCAAACCAATTATTCATTGTGCTGATATCTGATCGCTCCATATTGAATATTTCTGAAGAAATGCGTCTTATTATATTACTATAGTTATAATCATAATTATGAAATAAAAGGAATATAATTATATTTAGAAGAATTGAGAAGATTATAAGATTATTAAGCAATATTGTTGCTTTGTATCATTCTGTTTTTCTTATTATTTTTAATTTTACCTACTATTTTAGCTATATTACTTATCACCTGTTCAGCTACAATGACTTCCCAGATTTCTAAATTTATTGTCATTATTATCTACCAGTATACCTGTAATTCCTTTATCAATTTACAATATGCATGTGCAGATTTCGCAAACCTTTGATAATTCCATAGTGCTATGTATCTATCTATCGAAACTATCCACGTCCAGAGGGTCAATCAAAGTTGTTACGTTTGGTATATTGAATCCATTAAACTAAGTTTTCGTGTTATGTGAAACAGACCAAGCTCAGTGCTTGTGGATCTAGATATGCCCTGAGGACTCCTGCATGCTCCCAAATAGTGCTAATTACGCTTAATGCTGATTGGAATATCGTGTCCGGCCATGGAGACACATATCGATATACATTGGAAATGGATAATTGTCACTCTAAAAATATTGATTGAAAGTCCTTGGTTTTTAACTACTCGAAGGACTAGTTTCTTTTTACCAAAAAATCCGGTTTGCTAATTTTGCTTTTCTCAACGAATCGAATCATTCTTAGACCGAATTTGGAGAAATGATTTTTTTCTATAATTTGTCAAAAACGGCTGGATCGATTTCAAACATTTGGAAGTCATTTGATAAAGACTAGCATTGATTTGTTTTGCGCTGAAAATGAATGTTGAAAATTCAAAAATGGTTTGTTATATAGTCAAGTATAGAATGCAATACTGATGAAAAATTGCAATACCGGTATTTCGGTAATTTTTCATTTTAAAACCGGAATACCGGTAAATTACCGGTATTTTTATTATCTTAAACAATCGTGAACAAAATTGAAAGTTACTAGTACAAATATAAAAAAATGTATATACAACCACAACTATATTCAAATTAACAATAAAAACAATAAAATAAAACAATAAGTTTATTTTTTTCAATAATAATTTAACAAAATTATATCCAATTTAATTAATTCATTATCATTATCGAGTATATTGAGTACTTTTCACCAAAAACAAACTTATGAGTAAGAAAGACCAAAGATCATATTACATTATTATAATAAACTGCATTGTCTGTATTCGATGTGTTAAATTAGCATTAGCTCTAATATTTAAAAAAAAAATTCTACACTAATTTAAGATTTGATATTCTGTCGAGATTAATAATAAGTTACTATAATTGTTGAGTATTGTTATTTAAAACAATGTGATGCTTCTATAGTATTTTCAAACTTCGAAACGTTTTCGAAAAATAATATTTGATAATTGTAATAAGAAGCAAAAATATTTAGTAATAGAAATAAAGATTACGCAGAGGTAATCTGAATGATATAAAATATTTTGGCGCAAATATCACTAAAACCGTTACAATTTTACATAAGATGAAACAAACATCATTATCTATCAGTCCAATTCTATTTATTGTAACACGATATGAAGCCCTTAGTAAAGCAATAAATATTCAGTTTAATGACGAGTTGAGATAATATTTGACATTTGTTTATCCTATAGAATCACTTGAAGATATAGCTGTATATGAGATTATGGAATCTAAAGATAAATTTGTTCCGAGAAATTTAAACTTTGGTGTATTATGTATCAAATAGTGCTTATGTAAAAATACCGAAAATACCGGTATGTTTGGGGTAAATACCGGTAAAAATACCGCCGAAAAATCGGGCGGTTTACCGGTAATTCGGTATAGCGGTATACCGGTATTGCATTCCCTGGTCAAGTTATTCAACTTGCCTTATTAGTCCAGTCATTTAAGCTTTAATTAGGTAAGAATCTAGGAATTCAAGATATCTTAAGTCTGTGAATACTTGTATATTGACACCTTAAAGTTTTTTCAAAATTTACATGTGGTAATTTGTCAATACAATACGTAGGTTTTAAGACAACTTTAGGGTGTCAATATACATGTATTCACAGACTTACAGCTGGGTATTTCGAATTCCGAGGTGAACTTACTCTAATGACTGGACTATATGGCAAAATGACACAGCAGATAGTTATATATACTACTTTACAGATTTTTGAATAAATTTTTATATAATTTTCCTCTTTTCCAGGGCTGCTCAACGTTTTCCGGGATCTGCGCGGCGAAGGGAAAACCAGAGCGACAAGGGCGGATTTTGTGGGGCCCTTCAAAGGGCTCCTCCACCAATGCCGGCGGCTCTGACTAGGAAGTTGGCGAATCGAGAGTCTTCAGCAGTTAGCAAGGTAAGATTACTTTTTAGGAAATATTTAAAACATATTTGTAATTTATTTTTTGTTGAATTGTAAAAATCATCCTTATGCAATAACAAGACAAATGTAAACTCTGATAAAATTTGAAGGTTTTCTGATAAAATCCAAAAATAGTACTTGGTAAAATTCTATTTTGACGCACAAATTTTTGCAACTAGTTAATCAAAAGTTAATCCAATTATTAAAAGTGATGAAACAATGGATTTTATGAAATTGAAGTTAGTTTTACGTGATGATGGTAACTTAAGACATTACTTTTGCAATATTTGGATATTTGAGCTATTAATATAATATTGTCCATTTTTGGATATGTTATGAACCAATCATCTTCATTATTTTCCCTCGATACAAATAAAAACCAAAACATTTGTTACAAGATTTTTGTGACTGATTGGAGTATGAATTACAGCACCATCCCATATATAACCATAAGAGAATCATAACAATATTTTTTTATTTTTTCATCAATAATGGACTAAAATTGTTCTAAATGATCAAAAATCTGAGCTGTGCTATTACATATCTACTTTTACTTGCATTATATTTTTTTCTGATTCCAAAAGTGTATTCTGGTAATAAATTAATATAAAAAAAAATTACTTACACATCTACAACCAATTCGCAAGTAACTAAATTTCCATTATCAATTTAAGTATATTTGTGCAACTTTCACAATTTCCAAAAATCACGTTATATTTTCTTTTAATCCTAAATTATATTGAAAAATAACAATTTGATTATGGATTAAAATTATATGAATTAAGATAATTTATCGAAATATGTTACTCGTATCATCCATTTCACAACCTCAATCTCTACTCTAATAATTATAGTTTCAAGCAATATTACTTATGCTCCGTTAAATTAATAAATTGGTATGCAAGATAATCTATTGTGATACGGTTGATCATGCAAAATTAATATTCAGCTGGGATCATTGATTAGTGAATAGTTAATTAACTTGATTGGATAGAAACAATCACGGAATTTATGGTTCAATTAGGACGATATTCCTGTGGAGATCAAGCAAGAATTCATCCTATTGGTTATGGAATTTAGTATTTTTCTTTTCTATCTTTACTGGGAAAATTTAACATATCATTCCACATAATGGCAATCATAATTCTTAGGATTTTAGAACAGAAGGCAACTACAATTAGATACCAATACTATAGAAATAAATTGGGAATTTCACAAAATTTTCTATGTATCTTTCAGCTCTTCATCTATATATTATATTACAACTATTCGCAATAGTATATACACATCTACCTTCCCATGTTAATACAGATTTATATAGCCCAGACACGATAGCATTAAACAGACATAAATATTAATATTCTGCAGTTCAGCATCAATTACGTAATGGAGGATACGTTTTTTTGCCGAAGAAACTCGTTATCCTTTAATAAATTTCTTTATGTAAGATGGATATTTCTTAATCCTGATATTAATTCGAACATGATATGATCTACTCCGACAGAAGCGCTGGAAATAAGAAATTAAATTGAGATAGTAAATAGTGAATGTTGAAAGTGACTTGAATATATATCAGGATATATTTGAGCTTTTTACTATTAATTTAGTTTTATCATATTTCAGTACTAAAGTTACATTAATAAACTTTAATTAACTTTCCGAAGGAGAAGTTTATGTTTTTATAAAAAAAATCCGATTCGCTAATTTTATGTTTGATCGAATGAGACCAAATTTGAAAAAAGTATGTGTGTGTTTGCGTGTGTGTGAATAGATTTTCGCCGTAAATCGACGTTTTCTCAAAAATGGCTGGGCAGATTTCAAACATTTAAAAGCCATTCGATGTATCTCGATGAGGACTATCGTTTGTCAGTTTTGCGCGACGATCAGCCAAGCCATTTCTTTGTAAATAGCAGAAAAGTAAAAAAAGTTTCGTCCACGTTTTAGCTCGCAATTCTGAATCGATTTTGAAAATTCAAAAACCATTGGAAATTGTGCTGATTAGTTTTTGGTAGAGATCGGCCAGGCCGTTTTCTTGTAATAAGTGTTAAAAAAAATTTTTTTGTCTATTTTCATTATATTTTTTTTGTTGGTAGATACCATAGTCTTCTAGATCACACTAAAATATTACAGCCCTACGACAACTCGTTTAGCTTTAAAAATTCTTCAAAGTTTGCAAAAATTAGTATCGTTTTTTTGGCATTTGTCAAAATTAGACCTTTTATCGACGATTGCTCAAACACGCCTGAATCGATTTCAAAAAGTTAAAAGCCAATCGATGTATTTTGATGTGGATTATCTTTTCTCAGTTTTGTGCAGCGATCGGCCGAGCCGTTTTTTTGTAATTTGGAAAAAAGTTAAACTTTTTGTCCACGTTTAAGCTCATACTAGCGAATCGATTTTAAAAAATCAGAAACTGTTCGAAAGATATTAGTTGAGAATCATACTGATTAGTTTTAGGTGAAAATTTACCGAGACGTTGTCTTGTAAATAACTGTTGAAAAAATAATTTAGTCGATTTTTATGGAACTTTTTTTTGGCGATATATATCATGGTCTTATAGAACTTACTGAAATATTACGGCCTTACAAGAAATAGTTTAATTTTAAAAATTCATCAAAGTTTGAGAAAATGAGTAGTTTTTATGGCGTTTGTTAAAATTAAAATTAGACGATTTACTTGGTATAACGATAGAGTACTTGGTCTTAATGAACATACTTAACCATTAAAGTTCTACGGAAACAGAGATTTGTGAAAATTTGCTTTTAGAAAATACTCCGAGTTAACGTGTTTGTTCGTTTTCAAATATGTGTAATAAATCCCCTCGGAATACTTTTAATCACTTATACATCAATTTATTTTTTATTGATTAAGTCGATTATTTACACATATCATGAAGTTAATGTAACTTGCCTCAAGGCAAAATACCTATACCAACTGGTTAAATTTTTTATTTAAATCACTTTTCATAGATCTATAATATTTAGAATGTTGGCTTAGATTAGACCACGCATCTACTCCATCACCAATCAAAGTTTCAACGAAATCGTCTGGTATGGTTTGAAATTCTAATTCCACCATAAGTTTAGTTTATCATCCTTCAATACATTAATTACATTTCCGAAACTCACTAAGGACCCAAATAAAATTTGCATTTATTACTACTTACCTTGAATCGCCTTATTGCTTACTTTACCTGTACTCGTAAAAGCAAACCGTTCTCTCCGTTTACACCAATCGGCCATTTAGGAAAATGCGTCGTTATATTTTCCTTTATTTCAGTAATGCGTTTTATCAGCTTCTTTTCATGTTTGATATCAGAGATCCCGATCAGCAGATATCGGCCCGGCCTTAGCATGAGACCACGCAGTTTGTTTTAGACCCGAACACACAAGAAGTTCCTCCCCACATCAGAAATAAAATGACTCTGTAATAATGTTGCAAGTTGTAACATTATTATGCGATCGATGAGTCTAAAGTATTGATAATTAGGGTTGTTAGGTAGTTGCTAATTTTGAGTTTGCGTTTTACTTTACTGGTCTATTTAAGGGGCACTCTGAATGAGTCAAAATGGAAGTTTTCAAATTTTAACCCTTACTTTTGAGTCAAGGCGCGGGACATTAGAATTCATTTTAGAGGTATGGTTTTTTCAGCATCCTATTTTGATCCTTAGATTCCGAAAATTATATGTGTCTAAAAGAATTTTTTTGAACCATGCAAATCGACCCGCTTTAGTACACACATATTAATTTTTTCTGAAGTATGCCAAAATGTTCACAAACCTTTGAAACGAAAAAATATACAAAAAAAATCATTTTTGGTATTTAGATGATTATTATAACTTGCCCTAGGGGAAGTTAAAAATAAAACGTTTCTATATATTATAGAGCTTTTAAAATTCTAAATGTATTTACAAACTTTAAGGGGGTATTTTAGTGTAGAAATTCAAAAAGATCCAATTTTTTTATGTCATATTTCCAAAGTTTAACTATCTAAAAATATGGGCACGAGAAGGTTTTCGAAAATTTGAATTATTTTCGGAGATATAGGCATTTTACTGACTCGGTCTCCAAACTGGCTTGGCAGGGTCTAATCGGACAAAAAGCATTAGGAAGTCATTAGACCTATTTAAGACATTTTATCGTCAGATGAATTAATTCGATATATAGGTCCAGAAACTCAGAACAATAATGAATCTCTAAACTCGTTGATTTGGATTTTTGCGCCGAAACATATTCATTCCCTATCTCGGGTATTTGAAAAGCAACATTTATTGCTGTTTGCATATTCAATGAAGGTTTCTTTCCGATTTTAAAAATGATGATTCTTATGGTAATGCAAATTGGGCCAGAAACTCATTCATTTGCTGTAAGACAAGACAACGCCCGGATTGAACGATCTCAAATACGTACATCCAACGCTTCAAAGGAGGCTAGAACTGCTCCAATGCAGAAAATAATTTTTTTGAAGTAGAAGAAGGTCCAATGCACGATTAAATAAAAGAAGTATAACATATCATTTTATGACTTTGACAGCAAAAAAATTCACGCAAAACTTCATATGCGTTTTTCTCAAAACAGACTTTTTCAGTACTGTTAACACGATTTCTCGAGTTCTACTCGACCGATTCACTTGAAATGTTCAGAGTCTTGTTTATAGACCTATCTGTAGCCCGAACTAGCATCATCCCCAAATTACAATTTCTACTATATTTAAAAAATTTGAGAAACTCTTCAACTTTCAAACAGTCGCCAATTTCTAAAAAAAAAGTTTCGATTGCGACATCATTGTACATTAATAATCTTCTAATTTCTTTTATTTCGGATGGCTAGGAGGGCTGAAATCATGTCAACACTGATGTGCCAATTTTTGCAATTTTCAACTTTTTTAAAAAAATTTTTTTAAATTATTGTATTGTATTTTAGTAATATTAATAACCATATGGTAAAAATTGAATAGTATAAACATTCATTGCTTTCTTTTGCGACACTTTAAAAATGACCTAAAACTAACTACGTTTACTGTACATATTTCTATTCTAAATTTAAGTTCAGTCAAAACCTGAAAAATTCTTGTACATCATTCTTCACTGAATCAATTACTTTCAAGTACGAGCAACTTCGTCTATGATGAATATAAACCGCTTTATATTGCTTCTAATACTTCATAATCCAAATAAAAGACGTTTGATCAAATCGCCATCTGCTCCACCGAGCACAACATCGTCATAAATAAATCCGGCGCGGTCTTTTTTATAGATATCCATCCCTTGTCTACTACTAATGATGAAAATTAACAAAACAAAAATAAAATTAACAATCCACTTAAAGAGACTTTTCTGCTCTGTTCTGTGTTCTCGCAGCCACTAATCGGCTTATATCCTTTGTTGGTCGCGCAAAGGATTAACTAACACGCGCAGTGTACACTTTGTCAGGATACAGGATAGGAGGATAGGAGGATAGGTACTCACTCGTTGGAGTAGATGGATTAAACAATCCACATACACTCGCCCCAAACCAGGAGAAGAGGGCGAGCGAATTAACGAATGCTGTCAGTCTGGAGTAAAGATTTAAAACTATTACGTGAAATCGATAGCTAGAATCTCCTGATGAGGTTAATTTCATTGAGTCCTTGTGGTTCTTCTTGAGATGTCATAAAGAATTGAAGGTATAGGCATGAATGATATATTACCAAAAACTTACTGTGGTACAGGATACCTGGAGTATAAATTTTGCTTGCATCATATAACAAATGTAAACTAGGTGTAAGTAAGATTTTAAGCCTACGCCCTTAAGCAAGTTGTATGATCTTCGAGTGGCGTACACCAATTGATGTCTTACAATATCTGTAATTGTATTTTTTTTTTTTTTTTTTTTTTTTTAATTTCAATAATTATTACAACTGCTAATTTATTAACATCAAGTAATATTGATAAATAATAATATAAATTTAAATAAATAAAAGAGCAAAGGATAAAATTTACATGAAAATAATATCCGTAATATGATTTAATGTAAAATATAAGCAAATAATAATAAAAATAAGATTAATAAATAATATAAATAAAATTTCAGAATAATAAAATAATACTAGAAAAATAATAAATTATAACAAAATAACAATAATAGAAATAGTAAGATAATAATAATAATAATAATAATAATAATAATAGTAATAATAATAATAATAAAATAATAATAGTAATAATAACAATAATAATAATAATAATTTACAAATTTATAAGATCGTTTGGAATTTTTCGTTTTAGTCTTGTTGGGCGCGCTTCTGAGTATACTTTGTTGGCCAAGTAATTGTATGAACTAAAGTAATTTGTTCAACACATCTTATTTTATCCTTTTTGTGTTAAAATATATTATAATCAAGAGTAAACGTCACCTGTAATCAGTAGCTATCTACCAAACAGAACGTTTGCTCGACATAGATTCTGATTAGAATACCATGTTTTGCTGAATGCGATGCTAAATCTTTTTTAATCTTGACAGAACCAATAATTAATTGGACTAATTAACCAACTTACAATTTTAGGTATACCCATATGCTATATGTAGTGGTATAGATTTAAAATTGCAGATATTTTTTTAAATAATCTGAATATATATATATATATATATATATATATATATATATAGAATACACAGGTCCAAAAAAATTAAATCAAAATTTGGTGTTAAACTACAAAAAACAGATAAAATAAAAAAAACGACCCAATTCGGGCAACTTTTTTTGCCATTTTACTTTTTGGACTTGTGTTATTAATCTGGAGAAATGTTGCTATTGTATGATCTACGGACATGTTAAAAACAATGTTTTTTGATAAAAAATAGCAACTAATAAAATTACAACTTTTTTTTACATTTTTCAATTTTTAACTATCAGTAGGGTAAGTTATAGTAAACGCAAAAAAATCCAAAATGAAAGTTTTTATATATCTTTACGTTTCAGAGGTTTCTGAACATTTTGGCAACTTTAAAAATTTGATGTATGTGTGTGCGGAAACAAATTTTCGTAAGAATTTCACTTATAGCTAGTTTTGGCAAAAGTTGGTCCAGCCGTTTCAAAGATACGGAGCAAAAATTGCAGAAAATGGCAATTAATTCTGTGAGAGAACGGAGCATCCGATTTGAATGATTTAAAAAACATTTTACTTGTATTGACGTAGTGAAGAATTGATCAAATTTTTGCAAAGGCAGGTCCAATGGTTTTGAAAATTCAAAAAAAAAGTTGGAAAAAAAATTCCATTTGTCGGTCAAAATGGTCAGCCTTATTTTTCGTTGAATGTGTTTGTTATTTATCACATTAAAAACTGACAAAAGGGCCTTTTTCACAGTAATTTTTATTAAGCACGGTTTTTCTATAAGAAAGTTTTTAGTGTAAGTGAAAACTCTATTATTCAAGTTTTATTATGCAACTTTCTTGGGAAAAAATCACTTACGCGTAGTTTATTATCTATCAGTGAATTTTAATAATTAGTATGATTTCTGACTTTCAATATCAAATTTTGTTTATATCGATATGTTTTAACCGGCTCTGTAAAAACAACCCGTATAAATAAAATCTCAAACTCGAACTTTTCTCGTAAATAGCCAATGCGAACGAGAACGACACCTGACTCGGGCATAACTTTTATATACGAGAAGTTACTCGTACATATTTTTTATTATATATAATACCCCATCAATATGATGTGTCGAAGTGAGTTTGAGAAAGAATCTTAAAATTCTCCACGACAGCTGTCATCTTTTCTACGTCTTAACCTATAAACATTATATGACGGATCGGAAATCTTATCGAAAATCACAACGAGTAATGTACTGCGGATATACATTATACTCATATTCGAAGTACATTTGCCAGAGTTATAATGCTACTGTTGTTAGGCCCTTTACACACTATAAAAATTGAACTAAATAATGGTGCAAGATAAAGTGCCATACCGCGTGGTGAATTTGCTGGTAATTCCGTGCCGTAATTTAAAATTTTAAGGGCTTTAAAATTTGATATTTGAATTTTTTTAAAGCAATAGATACGTAGCTGATTTAGAAACAAAATATCAAAATTTTTATACGCAACTTATAGAAGAGTAAACAAAATGTGTACTCATTATTAAAAGCTCTTAACAATTCTAAATTATTATAACCATCTAATAACTTGATGTGCATATTTCCAACAATAATTTTTGACCACCAATTGGCTTTTCTTGATTTTTTTCATATAATCTCCATACCCGCTGGACTTGTTTTCTCACAAATTTAATTAGTTCTTCATTTCGTTAATACATCAAATATTTTATTTGAGTCATCAAAATCGGATGCTACATTATGTCAAAAACTAAGTTATCATTTTTGGCACTTTTTGCCCTGTATTTTCAAACCGGTTGGACCTGTCTTTGACAAAAACTTCTCAGCACGTCTCCCATCAATACGAATCGAACATTTTTTTAATTATCGAAATCGGTTGATCCGTGCTACTGAAATCGTAGAGAAAAATTTGTATCTGCATACACACAAACACATTCATTTTTTAAGGTATGCCAAATGCTCAGAAACCTTTGAAAAGTAAAGATATGCAAAAATTTTCATTTTCATTTATTTGCGATTACTATTGTTTTATTTCACCCGACAAGAAGTTAATCATTTCAGTATAAAAATGTAATTAATTAAATATTAACAAAATTAATAATTTTTCGCGGGGTAAGTTATAGTAATCGCAAAAAATCGAAATTGATTTTTTTATATATTTTCACGTGCTTCGATATTTTGTCTCTAAAACAGCTACGCAGATTGCTTAAAAAAAACACATTTTTTAAAATACAGTAGAAGTCTTTAGTCCAGCTTGCTCGACCCTTGTGTCGTTTAATTGAAATTGAAAATTCCGTCCTATATCTATCGGGCAATGATTATAAAACCAATCAGGTTAATAATTAAACTATCAGATCAGTAGGAAATACAAACAACAAAGCTCATTGTACGATTAACTTAAATCCAATCCTGCGTAAAACGTGGGAGCTCGTATATCGTAGAACATACTTTGTTCATGAACCTAATTAGATTTTTGAAAAAATACCGGACTAAAGAACTGGTACTGTATAATAAAAACAATCATTTTTTTCAAGATTTTCAAAAATCTATTTTTTTATGTTTTCAAAATTTTGTAAAGCTTTTAAAATTTTTTAATTATGTTAAGACCGGTGCGCACGACGCCAGATTTTAAAAATCAATAAGTTATGTTAAACTGCAGCATTTAATTATCTTTTTATTATTATTACTTCATTTAATTCATCTTAATCGGATACTATACATATATATTTATTGTTTACATTTCATACAACGCTCTGTTCGTATACTTATAAGCATTAGTTCATTTTAGGCCTATAAAATATGAATTGTGAAATTCACAGTATATATTCATAATAATCTATTTGAAAATGCACAAATTTATTATTAATCAGAAAATAAGTGAAAATCTGGCACAAAATTCTTGCTCACCTCGCCAGAAAACTTGTCAGAAATCCTATATAAAGAAATACTGGCGTCGTGTGCACCGGGCTTTACTGTAATTTCTAGTAATTTGTTTTAAAGCACTACGCCATTAGCATTTATATATAATTAAATTTTCGATTTTCTTTATGTAGCATAATAACAATTTTCAAGAACAAAAAAAATAAAAATCCATTCATTCTTTTATTCGTGTGAAAGTGTCTCAAGGTAACACATGTGTCGTTCCCCACTCGCGCCGAAGGAAGCACATACGTAGCAATAAAATGGAGCAGTAAAATCTTTGCAAGTGCTTTTCCCCTTGTAAAAATCAGAAGTCTCCGCAGGACCACTGCGCCGACTTATGTGTACTATTGGCCGTAAGTGTCAGCTTTAGTTATGGCCTTAGAATTTATATTGAAAGGGTCTCGGGGGCACAATATTACGAATTAAGGTCACTATGTTGCCATAGAATCATAAAAAAGCCGGATAGGACAGATCAAGCTTTTTAAGCTCAAAGAAAATATACTTTGTTATAGTTTTTATTGCTATGCATCAGATCTAGAAGATGTCTTCAAAATTTTGTGCCATTGCCATTGCCATTAATATAAAAGTTTTAATATTTTTTACATTCTTTTACCTATGTCTATGTTGCTCCATAATGTAGATACAGATTCTTGAATGATTATTAGTAGTAAATTATAACTATGTTAATTATGTAAATTGAATAAAGTGACTATTTCATTCAAACACATTGTGTCGCAATAATAATTAATCAATCAATTATATACTAAGAATAGATCATTGTGCTCTCTAGAAGATTAATTATTACTAATTCAATTATCTAATTGCTTACATTGTAGTAATTGTCATGATTATATTGGATTGAAATTAATGTAATGCAGATTTCCTCTAGGAATTGATATTCAGGAACAAAACTGAATTCTGTATGCATCTTACAAAGCTAGAACTAATTAAAAACATGAATTAACTGAAGTCCGTTAAAACTACAATTAAAAATTAAAATAGTAACCTATGCTAAGTTACATGACTACTTTCAAAATACATCTGCTCAAAATAATTGCGGTAAAAAATAAATTTATCTTTTTATTTCAAGACCTGATTATCGTTCTGCCTTTATTTTATTTCAGTTGTAAACTGTGAAAAGTATACATTTCAAATTCAAGAGAGAAAATCAATTCATCACATTATCTTTCAAAACAACTTCATTAATTAAACGAATGAGCCTATTCTTGGCGTTTGTATAATCTTTTATAATAGAAACGAACCTGGTATTTTAAATTAATTCACTCTATACAACCCATTCGAGAGAGAGTGCTTTTAAAATCTCATTTCATTCGCAATCAAAATGAAAATGTTAATTGGAAAATAATACAGGTGCACTCGAGTAGGTAAATGACACATGCCCGGTATTCAGTTCTTAATGGTAATGGTTATAGTTTGGAATGATTTTAATTTAAAAATTTAATAGACCAAATCGCTGGTAGAAGTTGTGATTAAAATTAATTTTATAAATTTTAATTTACTACCAAGTTGAAAACATTGACGCCGCGTCAAAAAACTTTAAGTGAGAGTATAAATACTGCACATAGTTTAAATTTGAGTTTCATCATTCTATATCTAGCAAATTCCTTATTTCACATTTCATATTTCTGTATCATGGTACAAGTCGTGTGAAAACAAAGACCGGGATCCCTGGATTGTTTTATTTGGAAACTCCGGTTACGCGTAGTTTAGGCAGTAAGTACAAAGTAAATGTTTACTGTATAACCCGCAGCAGAAATTTCATATACCTACTGCTCTATTTGCCGCTCCAATTAGTAATTAGCTCGACGCAGCAAACAGGAAAATTTCTGGAAGAAAATCATAAGTAGAGTCGTGTAGCGAAAATAGTATACCACATATACAAGAGTAAACCAAATAATTATGAGATTTTTAAACAAATGTAAAAGGTTAAAAGTAATATATTGTCATAAATTTAATGACAAAAAATGCCCTGGATAGTTTTGAATATTGGTTGGAAAATCAGTTGGACGTCAATTAGATTTTGTTCTTTGTATTAGTTCATCATGTTCAGACAAATGTAAAGAGAGCACATAAATAATTAGTGAAATCACTTACAAGGCAAGTGAATTACCATATAATTCGTCTTACGAATGTACGCCAGTGATTTATGTTCCGAGCAACTATTGGTTCCGCTGAGCAATCTATTAATTATTTTGGCTAATTCCGGTACACCGAAATTGTGTTTACAATATCGATTGGGTGTCGAACTGGATATGTTTAATTAACTCAAGCTCTGATAGCTGTAACTATTCTAGACACAGTAATAGGACTCTAAATTGCATGGTCTAGCTAGAATATGCAGTAATCCAAATAACTATTTTTGAATTATTAACTTCCCGTAGGGTAAGTTATTGTAATGAGCCAAAAATCGAAATTGAAATTTTTTGTATTTCTCGACGTTTTGAAGGTTTCTGAACATTTTGGCATATCTCAGAAAAAATGGATTTGTGTGTGTATGCATGTATGGATACAATTTTTCGCCCACGTTTTCGGGCGCACGGATCAACCGATTTGAATGGTTCAAAAAACATTCGATTCCAATTGATAGAGATGTGCTGATTAGTTTTTGGCAAAGGCAGGTCCAGCCGTTACGGAGATACGGAGCAAAGAGTGCAGAAAATAGAAATAGAGTTTTTGAGAGAACGGAGCATCCGATTTGAACGATCTAAAAAACATTCGTAATGATTGGGAGAAGTGATTGTTAGTTTTTGGCAATGGCAGGCCCAGTCATTTCGAAGATACAGAGCTAAATGTGCAAAAAATAGCAGTTTTTGAGAGAACTAAGCGTCCAACTTAAATGATTCAAAGAACTTTCAGCTTGTTTTAACAAAATAATTGATTTTGGAAAAAAAAATCGCAATTTTTTCTTTTTTTTAGTTTTTTTGTATATCGAACATAATTCAGATTTTGTTTTCAATTCTGACTAAATTTCTAATATACTTTAAACAAATAATTTTAACTTTGCGATTCAGTTTATATAAATCTAAATATTAGACAATGTTACAATATTTATAATAATCTATTTGAAAACATTCAGTATTCTTTGAACATTTCGTTACGGTACGGAAAGTTCCAGCAATTTGCCTTAAGGCACGATGCCCTAATTGCCTCAAGACAGAATTCCACCTTCAGCTAGTTTACAAATGATTTTGTCGATACTAGGTTATATATGTAAGTGAAGATATATTTTGAAAAAAAAAGAGTGCGCGTAAGGTTCACACGCGATTGAAGTAAAACTAATTTGCTACTGTACAAGATGTCATTTAAGTAAAAATAAATACATCATGATGCATTATGTATGTACATCCTGTTATGTACATATATCATGATGTATGATGTATTATATGCATATAACAATTTTGAATAATGTTTATTAGTAATATGGTAACACTCGTGATGCACACATTTATTAGTGTCAACCATTATACTCATTAATATTATGATAAATTATAAATTATATATTTATAATATCATTAAAAATATGTATAACATTTAAAAACAATAATGTAATTAAAGTCATACTTCAAATATGACACGATCGGTTTGTCATTGTAATTAGCGTTTAGAAATGAACCTGCATTAGAGAAATGAAGTAGTTGCTGATTAATAAATTCTATAATATTCGTTCTCACAGTGGATTATGTTAAACAACGCTCAAACAAATATTGTTTTCGCAACTTCACTCATCATGTAATTGTGTTTGAAGAACTTCATGCAATTAAAATTAACATACATTCATTGACTGCTTGTATTTTTTCTACTTTTTTGCTGGCGATATAATCTCATTCTTTGAACAGCTGTAATATCTGTCTTGCCTAAAAAGTATTTTCCGTTTCAATAACTTCAAAGATTTATTGAAACTACGAATAATATAGAGATTATTTCAATAAACTTATGTTTCATAAACGGCACAAATGTTTAATTTGTTTATTATTTTCAGGGAACAGGGTAAAATATTTTTCTGATTCAGGCATTTTTCATTGAATGAGAATGAGAGTACAAGACTTGTACTACGATATAACTTTAAAATGTTTATTTATGTATGCCGATTTCTTTGTTGATATCGGTACGCATACAACGTTTACGCCGGTACGCATACAACGACAGATCTCTATTCACATACACGACGACTAATCACAATCGACTCGTATAAAAATGATATCATCGAGAGCGAATGACGAATCATTGGCACTCGACTCTTATCTTATGTTATCTGCCGTAATGCACTTCCCTTGCATTTGTACAGATTTACACCTTAGTCGCGCCTAAACAAGTTTTGCATCATTTTTTTTTTCAAATTCTGCCACTTCTCTATGACGTGTATATTTGTCAATCATATGCCAATTTCATTTATCAACTTCTCTCGTTAACCATTTATAAAAGAAAACACCACCATTGGCACCATTATCCATTTCCCTATCTATCAAAACACTAGCACGATTGGTTTAACAAGATACGTCGGTCACCCGAAGTTTGTAAAAGCCATAAACGTGAATTGAATCTGGCAATGTTTAAGTACACCTTTGAGCTGAATACGAAAGGTAGTGTGCTGTGTGTAGTGTGTAGTTGAGTGTCGAGAGCGATCTCCTTTCAGGTAATCTACAATGCAAATGGCGAAACCCGGTTTATGCCAATTCCCCGTTTCAATTTAACGCATCCGAATATCTAATGCGCATTTCCGCCGCTGTCTATCTTATAGTTCCGTTTTGGTTGGTACATGCGAATTATCAAAAGTTAAGGGACACATGAAACTGGTTTATTATGATAAAATTTGGTAATAACTGAAATAATGGTAAAACAGCTTGGTGTGTGACTGGAGTCTCTAGTTAACTAAGGGGGCGCCTATTAATCACGTGAGGTTTTTAGGGGCGGGGGAGGGGATGCTGACAAAAAATCACGAAGTGTCACGTGGGCAGGAGTGGGGTATAGTAAGATATCATGTGTATTTTTTTACCTGATTTTTTTTTAAATCCAAACAATTAAAAAAAACTTACAATTTTTTCTCGTAACTAAAGATACAGGTGATGTTTGGTAGGGGAGGGGGGTACTTTTGAATATCACCACATATTACCAAGGGGGAGGGGGGATCCAAAAATCGTTGAAAAATCGATCAAGTGATTAATGGATGCCCTCTTACTAAAATGAGAAGCGTATTTAGTGAATTCCCAAAGGGAAAGTTAATGCTTTCGACAGAAACTAAGACTAATTTTTTGTTTTATCTACTTTTTAAGTCAATCTGGATTGTGAATATTTAATGATTTTTCTTCGCAAAAATGTAAAAAAAAACATAAAAAATTAGAATATTGAAAAAAATTATACTATCATTTTTTAAATCAACAAAGTTATTGTTATATTTGCAGACGTATATTTAGTACTAGACCATATATGAAAATTTTTAAATGTAATAGTAGTATCCATTTATTTTAAAATAAGTGATACAAAAAAACACAGCAAATGAAATTATTTTGCAATCTCGAAAATTATTAAAATACCTACCTGCTAAGCCTTAAAATTCATAAGAACTTGGAATGTGTAATTTTTTTTATTAACTTCACGTAGGGTAAGTAATATTATTAAAACAAAAATCAAAAATTTTTTTTGCAAATCTTTACTATTCAGAAGTTTCTGAACATTTTGGCATACCTTAGAAAAAATGGATCTATGTATGCGTATGTGAGGATACAATTTTTCGTACACGTTTTTGGTAGCACGGATCAGTTGATTTGAATTAGTCAAAATGCATTCGATTTTCATTGATGAGAAGACTGGTTAGTTTTTGGCAAAGGCAGGTGCAACCGTTTAGAAGATACGGTGCGAAAAATGGTAATTCAGTTTGTGAGAAAACGAAACGCCCGATTTGAATGATTCGAAAAACATCCCATTTGTATTGACGTAAAAAAGAATGGATAAAATTCATTTAAAAAAAATGGATTCAATTAAAAAAAATAATTTCAAAATCAATTTAAAAAAATATCCCGTTTGGCGATCGAAAATCAGATATTTTCGACAGTCTGAATCAACCGACATCAATATTCATCCAAAACTTTCAAAAAATTGAAAACTTTTCAAAACTTAAAAAAAATCAAGTTTTCAAGATTCTATGTTTTCAAGAATTATCTATTTAGTTTTTAGAATGGCATTTTTTAAAATTTCTTCGCTATTCAGATTTTTCAAATGTTTTCCGAATTTTTAAAAATGTTTCAAAAAGATCAAAATATTCAAAAAAGTCAATTTTTTTATTTGTGATCTTTTAAAAATTTAAAATTATAGTATGGGAAGTTCTAGCAGTTTGTTTCAAAGCACGATGCCATCTAGTTAACTTTCCGTAGGGTAAGTTAATAGTCTTCACAAAACAATTGAAAATGAAATTTTTTATGTCTTCACGTTTTAGATTTAGAGGTTTTGTGAACATTTTGTCATACCTTATTGTTAGAAAAAGTGGATGTATGTGTGTATGCATGTATGAGTTTGTGTGTGTTCGGATACAAATATAATATATTAATAAACCGATTTGAATAATTCAAAAAACATTCGATTCGTATTGATAAGGAGACGTGCTGATTAGTTTGCGGCAGAGGCAGGTCTAGCCGTTTCGAAGATATAGGGCCAAAAGTGCCAAAAACGGTAACTCAGTTTTTAAGAGAACGGAGCGTCCGATTTTAATAATTTAAAAAACATTTTACTTGTATTGATAAGATGAAGATAGATTGAATTTTTGGGAAGGTTATGGACTCTCAATAAAAATAAGTTAAAAAAAATGTCATTTGGCGGTTAAAAATGTTTATTCGACATATGTACATCAAATTATCAGATATTTTATAGAGATTTTAATAATTTGTACACATTTTGTGTAAATATTTTTGGTTTCCGTACCAAGATTTTTAATTACGGTACGGGATGTTCCAGCAATTTACTTTAAGGCAGGTTGCCATGCACCACTAGTTTCCATCTATCTCTCGTCATGTGACCCCGACCTGTTCTAAAATTAAGCGTTCGTCCCCTACCTGTCGGCCGCCGCTGCCGCCGCTGCCGCCGCCGCCGCGTGGCGTCCGTTTGCGTATTCATACAGTTATATGAGGCTTTCCCGCGTCCACCCGAATTACATATGAATGTCCCTGTCTGGAATTCGGACATTTGCATGGCAGAGCTTTTACTGTAGATCTATCTACAAATGCTGATGCCGATGCTGAGAGAGATGAACAACAGATAATAACTTAAATGCCATTGCAAAAATACCGCGGCACGTATGGACGAATTCTGTATTTTAATACTGAATTTTATTCGGTTGATGGACGGGGAATAAATTCCATATGGAAGAAGAACTCTATACTCGTGGTATATTTTCGTTAGCAATTTGCATTCCCAAACATATACTACTACCGTCAAGCATATATAATTTCACAAACTGCAATTTGAATTGAAAAATAGTGACTGGAATTTTATACATCCGAAAGTGTTATATCTTCTACTACTTGCAGATATTTCTATTACTATTTCTATTACTTGCAGATTTTTATCCTCATTAACCAAATTGGCTAAACAAATGATTTGAATTGAATAAACTGAAGCGATATCAATTAGTCTGAATTAGATTAAGTGGGTTGTAGTGAATTTGCACAGCTCTGTAATAGTAAGTACATCAAAGTGGTGTTTGCGGACCGCGCTCTCGGCTGTTTGTGTAATTAAACCGCATTCAGGAACTGGAATGTCACCAATATACTTTTGACATGGCCAAAACAAATGATCTAGAATTATACCAGCGACATCGGGGAATAAATTTAAAAATAGTGGCATATCTATATGTAAAATGAATTTTCCAGTACATCTTTTTGTCATTCTTCAAAGTGGTAAGGGTTGTCCCCCCAACCGAGCTTTTTCAGAACTTCTAGAAAAGCCTAAATTTATCCGGTTATTTCTATATAACATGCATTGCAATGGGTAAACAATCCATATAATTAGTGTTAGCTCTATACTACGTACCTCCACATTCATCACAAAATCTTGTTATCTGTCACATTTTCCTGAAAAATTCAATAACTATAAAAAAAATAATATCTTTGCGAAATACGAATCTCACATATGATAGTGATATACGAGTTTTGAATCACAGCCAGCTATCTGCCACGTAAAATCGAATTGAAACAAATTTTCGACAAAGTTTTTACGACAAGACATATGTACGTGCAATTTCTGTTTAAGACAAACTTTCTTTTTCGCATTTGTCTTGTGTCCGAATATTGTTCGTGCCCGAAACTTTTATTTTAGAGGACGAAAATAGATTTGAGGAATCAGGTGGTGCTATTAGTGGATGTAATCTCATTTTAGATTTTCTACAAACTATTTAGACTTTCTACAAACATTAGTAGAAAATAATATTTGAGAATTGTATCAAAATTCAAATACAGAATATGATTTTTACATTTGTAAGAGCTTCTTTATTACTACGGCTTCAGTGTTATTATTATGATTGAAGTATGAAACTTCAACTTTATTTCGCGTGCAATGATTGCTTTTTTAAAATGCAAATTCGAGATATAAAACAGTTGCTATTACAAATAATGACTTAATCATAGCATATATGCTTGTTTACCAGTTATTAGTTTTAGTTTTTTGCTATAAATTATTTTTATGAGCGCCTCTAGACTTAACATGATAGAATTTACCATAACAAGCCTCGGCTGGCTGGCGGGGTTTGTTTTTATTTTTATACTGAATGCTCGTATTGCGAGTGCTGTAAGGGAAATTGGGGTAAAAAGGTAATAATAGAAGAGTCAAAACACATAGTATTATTTTTTACATTCTTTATATGGGTGTTCCATGGCGTAACGGTTAAGCTTACGGACTTGTGAGCTTGAAAATCGCTCTGGACAACCTGACAACCTTTAGGAGAGATGTAAAATTTACTTGAAAATATAGATGAAAAATATGTATTCAATTGAAAATAGCTTATCACTACTTCTTGATATCAAGCTGACCGAAGCGCCAATACGTTCTGAAACTTTGTTGTTGCGAGCCAAAGCTCTAAGGAGACGTTCAATAATTACGAAATCGATTTTTTATGAATTTTGGAACCCGTCTCCCCCTTGGTGATATGTCTTGGTATTTAAAATTACCGCCCATCACCCACCAAAAATCACGTGTATTTTTAGTCATGCATAATATTTCGAACAAATTTTTGAATTTTACAAAAAATCGTAAAATTTTTGAATCTTTTTTTGAAAATTTGGGTAAAATTACGTAATTTCTTACTAGAACCCTCCCTCCACACGTGATATTTTATAAAAACTCCCGTCTCTCAAAAAAACTTCACGACTAGAGTCACAAATTAACTTAATTTACAAAAATAATGATACAGACAATGATAATAATAATAAAAAAAATATCGGTTGATCCGTGCTCTACAAATCGTCGACGAACAATTGTATCTGTACATACACACACAAACAATTTATTTCTGCAATTTTTGGACTTCATTTTGTTTCTTTTAATGCCCTCATGGATATGAATAAAATTAATAAATCTTGGCTAATAAAAATATTAATAACTTACAATATAACAGAACATATTTCTCATAATTACTAGATTATCGATAAATTAAGACTAGTGATTAAATTATTGTTTTATTATTATAATTATGGCACATTTTACATAAAATGTTGAAAATTAACATTTTATTGGAGGCATTTGTAAGGAACTACAAAATTATTCTCAGATGAATGATGAATCAATTATGGACAATCAAAATGATAATAATGTGGATAATGAAAAATATCCATAGTAAAAATGATAATAATTAAATCATAATTCATTATAATAATTGTGACCCATTTAACATAAAAATGCTTGAAAATTGCCATTTTATTAGAGGCATTTGTAAGGAACTACAAACTTACTCTCGATTTTTTTTTAATTACAATATTTATTACAACTGTTAAATAATTTAACATCTAGCAATGAATGATAGATATTAAATATCATTTGTAGATAATGCAAGTGATAATTATTTATAGTGTAAAAAAATATTTTATATTTTGTTTCATTTATCCATAGATCAAGAATAGCAATTGAATCACTGTTTCGTTATAATGCTTGAAAATTTCTATATTACCGGTAATATTTGTAAGAAATTATTAAAATATTTTTGGTGGGCATCCATAAATCACGTGATCAATTTTTTCGGGATTTTTAGACCCCCATTCTCCCTTTCTGATACGTCGCGATATTTAGAATTAACCCCTTATATTTTTTAGTTAAGTAAAATTTTCCGAACGAATTTTTCGAATTTACGAAAAACGTTAATTCTTTGATTTTTTGAAAATATAGGTGAAAAATAAATATACTTGATATCTTACTAGACCCCTCCTACCACGTGATTTTTTTGTCAAACCCCCCCTTCCGCTAAAACCCTCAAGTGATTATTGGACGCCTCCTTAGCTGAAAATTTGCCGTTAATTCTTTTTCATATCATTTAATTATTACATTTACCACAAATCTTGGGCTAAAATTAATATTTACGGCAAAGTATTATTTTGGATACACAAATGTCATATCATTTCCCCCGGTTTCCCCTGTGGCTAGTGTGGAAATGAAATTACCCGGTTTATCTTTTTGTCGGGTGTTGGCTCCCTTAAGAGCGCCGCGGATGGAATACTGCTGAGCCATTTTCATATTCAAAGCATTATTGTGCAAAGAATTGCACCACCTTTGATCGTATTAACTTTCATTGTAGAATAATATAGAACGTTGAATAATATTTTTCACAAGTTTAATTACATTACATTACCATACAACTATTTGATATTTGTAATTTTAATTTTAACAATACAAATTTTTATGTCAATGTTAGGACTCGAAACGAGTATTCCTAGGGTTCAAAAAACATTACACTTGTGTTGATGGTGTGAAAAAATGAGCTTTGAAAAAGACTTGTATTGCATTTGCATTTCCATTATCCCGCTATAAATTCCTAACAAAACTATACATTCATTACCATATTATCTCACGAAACACGATACTGCCACAGGAGTCCCCTCTCCTGCGGGTGCCCACTTGTGGGACTTCACGATAAATATAATAATAGTGTGACTCGAAATGAATGACACTGCTAAGGATTCGGAAGACTTGTCTGTGTGTGGACTTTGGAGCCCCCTTGATCACAGTCATTAGCCCTTTGTCTGAGAGACATGGCAGAGTCTTATTAATTCCTTCGGCCGTTGACAATGAGGATTGAATAGAGCTAATGGCGAAGAAGAAAGTTTACTGGTGATATGATGAAATATGATTGTTGGGGAAGAAATGGGTAAGTTCCGGTGATACAGTCGATATAGAATATAGAGTGTCCAAGAACTCAACGTCAAGTTAAATGAAAAAAGTTAAAAAATTACGAGATTTTAAGGGAAACCTAAAGCTTTGATGAAACTGTGACCGGTCAATGTGGTTTATTTTTGTTAATTTTGAATATCTAAGCTTTGGATCCATAATCGCAAATACTATTTCTAGGACATCACTAAAATGACATAATTACCACAAGTTTTCTAGAATTAGGATCATTTGTTACACTAAAAATTTAAACTATTCAAAATTGGTTGACATTCAAAGGAACTATAGTGTGTTGGTAAGCTCCATCAAAAGTTGGCGATTTAATCAGGATATTAAATTGCTAAAATACTTTATAACATTATCATAAAAAAATTCGAATGAAAAAATAAAACCTAACAATAATTAGAAATTAGAAATAAGCCAGATTTTTCTCCAAAACGACATTTACTATATGCAAAGTATCCCTGATTAACAATCAGACCCATTCTCCTAATGTTAATTGTTGAACATTACGGTTTGTGACGAGTGCCTAATAGCCAAACCTCATTCAATTAGGTAATTATGAGGTTTCTAAGCGGTTTGTCGGACTGTCCAGGGAGCTCTGGACAACTTTTATCGCTAATGTGACCATTTATTGCCTCTGTACATGTAAGGGTTGCATACTTATAGAGCATTTTGTGTAGTAAATAGTCGGATAATTGAAGTTGAACTAGCCATTAGGAAAAATCTGTGAAAATTATATTTGTTAAAAATCATAAAAGGTGAACCACAAGGTTTTCGTTTTAAAATTCTATGATATTTATCAAATTAATTACTCAATGTCTTTATATATAGACAGATTGTTATTTATAAGAAAATAAAACAAATATTTTTTTTTAATTGAATTGCTTGTCAAGATACAATAATATATTGAAACATAACTTGAATAAAAATGGAAATTGTTTAAAAAGTTAATTAGGTACAGTAAGTTAGTCGTTTAACTTGGGATGCTTGTGGAAGTTTGCTTGTTTGTTTATTAGTTAAGCAATGGTATTTTTGAAAAAAGCTAAATCGATCTAGTAAGTTATTTTTATGTGTGTGTCTTTATTTATTCGATCCATCACCATATGTTACAACATGTTACCGACTATTTTAGAGAATTCTCTATGACAATTACTAACGGCGAAAATTATGTATCTATTTTTTTCCGTCGCGTGCCGATAGCAGCGTAGGTACACAGAAAATCAATTACCAGGGAAAAGTATATATATATATATATATATATATATATAAAATATATATATTGCTTATATAAAATACAAATACAATATTGCAACATTTAACACCTATCACACTAGATGACGCATCCAGAGTCAATGGAGATTTTAATTTTTATTTGTTCTTTGCATGAGCTTAATAAATTTCCACATAAACTTTTCATTTTTTGACAGATTTTTGTCAAAATTATTGGATTATACATATATAGTAATTTCTGTTTCTCTTTTTAATAATAGTTATCATATATATTTATAATTTTTGCACATTTCTATTTCAAGATCTGCAAATCTTTGGTAGTGTGGGAATCATAGAGGCCATGAGTTTTTGAAAAAAATATTTTTTAATGTCATGACATTTTGTATAGTTTTGATAATGATATATTTTAATACATTTTTATAAAACATAGAAATATCTTTCTATTAATCTATAAATTTATATATTTCTATAGTAGCTTTGAATATCTAAATCGAATGCCAATCCAGTATATATAGTTATCTAATATATTTCTTATTCTAATTATTATGAAAACAAACAGCGTATGAAGACTCAAGGCAATTTGTTTAAGAAATTAATTCCTCAGATAACATTGTTATACAATCAGTATTTTATTAAACAAATATCCAAGTATGAATAAGCTTAATATCTACTTCATTTTAATTATAAACAACCAGCAGAATGTCATTGTTTGTTTTCATATAAATGATAAAAATGTTTGAGCGAGTTATAAAGTCATAACAAAATTTGTTATGAATAGATTCAATTCAAATTGATGATAAAAATATTTTAGTAATTATGAACCTGAGTTAATGATATTGGTTATAAATGAATTTTAATAATTAATTTCGTCATACAAAATGTACAGAATTAACAAAAATATTTTCCACAATTATCTTTTTGTTTTAGGACTTGAATTGATTATTTTATCACACCTCGAAAATTTGATCTATTTTCGATTTTTAAAAAAAACTGCCTAATTTTAAATTTTTAGAAAAAAATACCGGTTTCCAATGCATAAATAACACTTAAAAAAAAATTGAAAATGACAAATGTAGTGAAAGTGTACCAAGCAATAAAAAATAGCGTTGAAAATCGATAACTGTCTCTCGTTTTACTATTATAAAAATACTTACACTTTATATGTAAAATTATGCATAAATTGTTTTTTTAAGTAAAAAATTGACTCTGGTCTAATTTTTTTTGTTCTACTAAGTTGCATAAAATTTTTTTAATATAATTGTAAAGTAATCATTTCACTCAAAAGCTGTTTCTATACTCTCTTCTATATAGTTTTTTTTATATTTTAGGATATGAGACACGTACAGAAAATTAAATTTCGATTATGTTCAAATGTAGTTTATTATCAAAATAAACAGCATATGAATACTTAAAGTTATTTGTTGAAGAAATTCATTCGTTAGATAACATTGTTCTGCTGTCCGTGTTTAATTAAAGACCTACATGTGCCGATGTCTTCTTCCTTTGTTGTATTTCATTTTCATCTTATTAAACAAGCATTTGTATTGTTATTTGTAAGTATTTTGAACCATAAACATAATTTATTTTAGTCATGTGGTATTTGTTTATACACCGCAAAATTCTAGCACTTTAATGCGCAACGGCGTCATACACACTAATATGTTTTATTTTGTAATTCAAACCAATTGAATAATGAATTACGCAAAAATCATCTTTGTATGATATATACTATATAGCATTTATTATACTCTCATTATTTAAATTGGTTGATCCGTACTCCCGATATCTTGTATGAACAAAATATGTAAATTGTATTGAAAATTGTATCCAAACACACGCACACTCATTCATACATACATCAATTTTTTTTAAGATATGCCAAAGTGCTCAGAGAAGTTAGTAAAATCATTTATATACATTTTTATGAAATTTATTAAATTGCTGACCATTTATATTATATTGCCTCCAATTTATCATGTGGTATGTCGTTGGTCAAGCGTCCGTTCGTAGCTCGTAGCTCTCGTAGCTCTCGTAGCCGTTGATAATCGCCGCCGGAGGGCATGGCGGTCGGCCGGGGCGCTTACGTGCCACGGCCTCCTAACCTTATATCGTCCCAATGCGATTCATAAATATCAGCCATGCCTACGAAGGGAATTCCGGAGATTTTTGAACTGTTTTATAATAACTATATTGAATTTCAAAACCACACTTAGATTGTGATAAAAAGTTAATATATACAGGGTGTCCCAGAACTCAACTATATTGAATTTCAAAACCACACTTAGATTGTGATAAAAAGTTAATATACACAGGGTGTCCCACAACTCAACGTCAAGCTGAAACAGGGTTGTAGTATTGATTGTAACTACCATGCATTTTTTTAACTCCGTTTCATTCAGCAATCAGAAAAAATTAAGAATTCCTATAAGCTAAATTTGAGAGCAATGTCTGAGAAGAACTCCAATGAGATCTACTTAGTTCAACAATTAAAAAGATAATGATATATTGAAACTAATCTAAGACTAAATCTAAAGGCCATTGACGTTTTAATCTTCTTACTCCGAATGGTTGTAAAATGTCGCCTATTGATGGGTTTGAATGTGATTCCAGTTTACCTTTGTATTTTTCCTTAAATTCTTTGAACGTTAATTGCACGTTTTCAAGTTGAGATCGCTGAGAATGGTTTCATTTGTAACGTACCACGGAGAATTAAATATTGTACGTAAAATTTTTGACTGAGTTCTCTGCAAAAAATAAGAATAATATTTTATTTTACGTATTTTGAAAATGATGAGCTTTTAAGTGCAACCTATAGCTTTGGTGAAACTGTGACCAAATGTGGTTATTGTAGTCAATCTTTGCTGATTTGTTCAAGCAAACTTTGGATTCGTTATTGTAAAAATTTTGAGACAAAAGTCAGAAGTATTGACACAGTTGCTTCAATCAAGTCTTAATTTTCAAGAATTACTCTTTTTTTTAAACTATAATTATAAAGTAATAGCAATATTTAGTTATTCGTGAAAGCAAAAACTCTATTTTCAAAAACAGTTCACATTTTTATCGAAGTCTGATGGATTAGGTCAATTAATCCATATATCGCAGTTCATGCAAGTCGCCTTTAAAGCAAAATGCCACTTACACCTAGTTTGTTTCAAATCATTTACAGTTCTGTCAGATGTGTTATTTTACTGAATCCACCTGAATCTTTGAGAACCTATACCAGGCCGTCTAGCCACTAAATCCTTTCTCGTCGGCATGCTAGTGCCAGTACTAGTCCTAGTCCTAGTATAAACTGCTCCCTCGCGCCTTCTATTCCTCCTCCTGCAGGTGGATCGCTTTATCACCTGTCGTTTCGTCGTATCGCCGTATTTCGATCACATCCGATTTATTGTAATGATGGCACAATGGACGATTGCCGTGTCCTTAATTGTGCTCATTTGTTAATGATGTGATTTAGTAATGGTATGATTTAGTAATGAGGTTCGAGATCGTTTATTTGTCCGTTGACTATGTGGGCGTGTTGGGATGTCATCGTAATAAATAAATTGGATATCAATCGGAGGCGATATTAATATAAAAAGAAGTCGTTATCACATTGATTCTCACTGTTTGTTATTGAGAATGTGCTTATAGTGAAAAACATTGAAAATGAAAATTTTTGCATATATATTTTTACGTTCCAAAGATTTCTGAACATTTTCGCATATCTTAGAAAAAATGGATGTATGTGACAAATTTTTGTCGACGATTTTGAATGCTTCGGCTCAACCGATTAGAATGATTCAAAAAACATTTGATCTATATTGCTAGGAAAACGTGCTAGTCAGTTTCTGGCAAAGATATGTCTACCCAAGTAATCGATTCAATAAATAAATGCTTGTCTAATAGTCTATTTGTCACCTCTCGGGCGGGAATAGCTCACTCAGTAGCGTTCTCGACTCACACGCTGGAGAAATTCGGTTCGAATCTCCAGCAATGCCAGAATTAAAAATATAAAATATTAAAGTAGATTAAGTATTGCTAATTTGTAAAATACAAGAAAAACTTGTATTAGAAGTAAAAAGGAAAAAAATAGTTTAGCTTAGGAGATAAGAAGAAGAATGAAGATTAGGATATAAGAAGAGATATATGATAAAAATTATATGAATAATGTGGGTAGCTAAAAATGCTGTAAAGCGGAGGCCAACAAAATTTATAAAAAAGTGACTACCTGTCTATCTATTCTTTGTTGTATCTGCATTCTTGTTTGCCTGTCTACCACTTTTCATCTGATTACATGTCTGCCTGTTAACCTGTCTATCTTCCCATTTGTCTATCTGGCTACAAACTTTCCCACCTATCTATCTCTCTAGGGTATGCCAAAATGTTCACAAACCTCTGAAACGTCTAGATATGCAAAAAAAAATTATTTTTTTTTGATTTACTACAACTTACCCTGGGTGAAGTTGATATCATACGAGTATATTATATTGTTATTAAAATATATTTTTTGCTCAAAGTGATAATAAGGAACTCAAAGTAGAAACGAATGCAATTTTGCAATTGGGCATTTCAAATCGAATCTTTACCTTGTTTTTCCAAATTTTTCTTCCACTCTTCCACTTTTTCCACAATAAACGAGCGATGTTGATCTGATGGTCGTTTTATTGATAACAAGTAGAAGTTTATCGCCCGAATTTATGCGTTCGTGATGCGCGGCTGCCTGTAATATGGTATTTATTTTACGACCGCATTAGCTCGTCTATTTGAGGTTATACAACACAACCCGGACCATTAAAAGGAACAACGCCACGTAAATTTTATATCGGCAGATAAAAAAATATACACGACATGAGAGGGGAACGATTATATATTGGCTCAGGTTTAGTTGCTCTTCCATAAAAACGCAACTTATAGAAGGAAAATGAGTTAAGATTGCGTTCTCGAGCATTCGGAATTTGCTAATGTTGGGTATAGTATTTTAATAACTCGGAAGAAAGGTTTGATCCATTAAGAGAGCTAATTTTATGTTAAAAGAAAGCCTTATGCTATAAAATTGTAGATTAAAGTAAAAATAGCCGTATATGGAAATTTATTCGAATATTTTGATGTTTCCATTGATAAAAAATATTTTTTTGTAAATTACAAGAGATAAATAGAAAATTCGACTAGT
>NW_020539725.1:70992393-71024578 GCF_003426905.1 Ctenocephalides felis
TAAAATAAATTTCACAGGATTATCCTCTATTTAAACTCTGCTATTTTTCTAACAATCCATAAAACAGTTTGCAGCGATCGGCCAACCAACCAACGCATGACAAAAGAACAAAAGAATAAAACCGTAATCCCTTAATCGAATAGAAAAATTTATTACCGTGCAAAAACTGATGTCATACTGTTTTATCGGTCGTTTTTGCAACAAGACAAAAAATATCGTTTTTCTGCAGTTTTTTCCGCGATTATTTGGAATTTGCTCGAGGCTTTCCCGGTCATGACTTATGACTGCGCCACTATGGCGATGATCCGCTTGAAATGATAATAGGATCGTGGATTGTGAAAAATTTTGTTGTATTGAGGAAATAGAAAGAACTATAGAGCATAGATTCTAATATTTGTCGAGATCTAGTTCGTTTGTGTATTTGCAAAGTTCAGTGTATGTGGTCTTAGAAGTATTATCACATTTATGATTACTGCACTATTCACATATTATCCATTTTAATTGAGTTTTGTATACAAATATTTGAATTTTGCAGGCATAAGTAATCTTCCCAAATAAATGAAATTCACACTTCCATTTAATTTTAATTTCTCTCAGTGCAAAGTATCCAACTTTAATTACCGTACGTATGTAAAATCGTATCAAATAAAACTTTTAGATATACCAGATTACCTTACGTACACTCTGTGAGTTTTAAACTAACATAAATGAAAAGCAGAACTATCTCTTTGGCAAAGTTTCGAAACTTAAACCGTGTAATCGTAGTAATCCGAGAAAAGTTGCTGTAAACATTGAACTTTCCTTGATTGCACCGAAACTTGAGATTAGGACAAGTATCAATAAAACAAGAGTGTTTTACAGTTTTAACGATCATTGTGAAACTGATTTGGTTGATACTTGGAGATTTAGGTAGAGAAACTATTTTTGGGTAGTATTAGTAGACGGATTTTAAGATTGATTTGATTTGCTTCGATGGTTCCTATTTTGAATCAATGTACCAAAGAATGGACCAAGATTTTTTTTTCAATGCATATATAATTAAATTTATGATTTTATAAATAAATTTTATTGTGAAATTTATTTTGAGTACAAAATGCTTTCAACATTTATCGTTCTATTATTGAATTAGATTCGACTTATTCGAATAATGTTAAATGAAAATCCGTAATCCCCATCGATTGCTCATTAATATGCTTGTTAATTATAATTTGCATTTAGAGATACATCTATCATAATTATCCAAATTAATTTAAAAAATGCACTCGATTATATTATCAGTTTTTATAATTAGTAAGTTCACTGTAATTAAAAATGTATTGATACTTGAAGCATTAATTTTATATTTTTTTATATTCATCAATATTCAATATGAATAATTTCTGCTGCACTTTTGAAAACGGATAATGGAATAAAATTACATAGAATCATTTCATATCGTCAGTGTACCGGTATAAAATAAATCATAGGAAATCATAGATTTGATATTTAATAGATGATATATGCTTTTCCTATTGAGATTACTTTATTACGAATTAGTGAGAAAATACTGGCACTATCAGCCAATTACATAAATATTTTATAAATTATTTATTATAGTAAAATATTAACTAATAAAATTTTCTTTTGTTACAGGTAACTACATCACAACATCCAAAAAGTTGTATTTACTCTAATAGGACTAAAAGTAAGACCTTGCACCGTAAGTCTATAATATTATTTTTAATAGAGCTTATTGTTTATCGATATATCCATTTGATTTACTAAACTTAATGTTATAAATATTTAAAACTTCTAGAAAAAAATATTAACTTATTTAGTAAAAATTATTAATTTATTTAGTAATTTAAATACATTTAATTTACTCGGAATTTCTTTGTGCTCGAGATTTAGAATTACATTTTCTGCTATATACAAAGTGGAACTTGTGGATTTAGCAATAAAATATATACAGTTAATTAATACATCAATGAGAAAATATTACAATGTTTTATAAAAATGAAATCTATAATTCCTACAATCCATGTATATTGATAAGATGCTGCTAATGAGATTATTATTAATGGGAAGTGTTATTGCTGAAGATTATGTTGTTTTGTACGATTATTGAAGAAATATAGGTAGATCATGAGTTGATATACCAGCCAGATAATTAGCAGAGCAAAACGAAGCAAAATTAATAAATCATTATTTGATACGAGAATTTCATACCATAATTCTTGTGATAAAAGATACAATTAGTAATACACCTACGAGAAATATTAATATAGATTTGTAGAGATAATTTTATAGATCGTCAGTAAACTACACATGACTGAATCAACTTCAGTAATTTTTAAATTAGTAATATATTTAATAATCTTTTTGACTATTGAAATTATTTTATATACAAAAACACACTGACGACAATTTATTTTCACTTGTATTTTTTCTTTGTCACCGCCTGTCTTACTCCAACATCCTTCTCTGACTCAAAGACTAGGGGTACTGGATAAGTAGGTCAACGGAAGACCAGTGGTCAGGGCGCTAATAAATATGCTAGTAATTACTATCAATTTTAAATTAGATTTTTGTTGATGATCCAATCGTTGCACCATTTTTCATGTATTGTTATTTTTCTTCGTCGATGGTCACCAATGTGGATATGTATTAATTGAATGAAAGATAAAAGATTCTTTCTAACTGCCAGGAAAATATATTACAAAATCTCGTCGCTTACAAAATAAATATAATTGTCTTGACCTAATGTTATATTTTTTAAAAAAAATAATTTTTGTTACGGAAATTACCAGCAATTTGCCTTAAAGCACGGTGCCATACACCACTAGCTGTACTATTTTCTTGGCCTGCTATTTTGAATAATGGTTGCCAATAATTCATTCCATATCTACATACCTAAGTATATAAAATAAATAATCATTAGACATATGTATCTCTTATCTTAATTCTTGTACCATTACAAGAATGGTCGATCAATCGAGTCCGCGCAACAATAATGTTACTACACCTACGAATAATATTGATATAGAGATAGTGAGCGTTATAGAGCAGCATCAGATAGAGTGAATGCTGGGACATAACAGGCTGGTATATTGATCTGGTCCGTGTTCTGCTTTTTTTCTCCCATGTCGGGGGCGCTAATTGAATCAAACCTACAGCCCACGGTCCCGCATGCCAGGGAAAACGACATAGAAATACACGTCGAACTTCTATTCTGCCCGGATGGATGGATAGAACCGTTCGACCACAAGCTGGCAGGACTTTTATCTAAGTTGGAAATGGTTAATTTATTAGATTTTTGAAGATAAATGTTGTTATTGCTTAACATATTAATTTATACTAATAAATGTTAAATTTGTGAAATTCAAAATTTGACTTGTCACGTCACATAAACGACTTTTGGCACAAACTTTGACCATTATATTTTTTCCAACGTTGATGAATTTTTAAAATTAAACGACTTGTTCTCGAAGGAGAAGTTTATGTTTTTATAAAAAAATCCGATTAGCTAATTTCAGCAAAAAGTGAAAAATTATTCGTTCACGTTTTAGCCCGCAATTCTGAATCGATTTTGAAAACTCAAAAAACCGTTTGAACCATTGGTTGGGCATGATACTGATTAGTTTTAGGTAAAAATCTACCGTCCGTTTTCTCGAAATTAACTGTTGAAATAATTAGTTTTGCCGATTTTTACGAAACTTTTTTTGGCAATAAATATCATGGTCTTATAAAACATACTAAAATGTTAAAGCCTTACGACAAATATTTTAATGTTAAAAGTTCATCAAAGTTTGAGAAAATATCGTCAAAATTTGTCTCAAAAGTTGTTTTTGTGATGTGATGAGTCAAACATTGTCAATTCATTAAAAATTAAAATAACTAGTTGGAAGTGGCATTTAGCTTTCCCAAAATGTGTAAGAATTGACTTAATCAAACGAATTCGAAATTTAGATATTTAGATAAAATTTTTAACGGTTTATTCAAAAAATAAAATTATCGCTTTTAATTAAATCTAAACATTGCGATTTCGAATAGAATTTTCTCAAATACATTTTAATTGACTGAAAATATATTAATTATATTGCACAGACACGTGCTTGTATCCCTTAAAATTATAGCTTATTGTTTTAAATTTTAATGAATCACATCACAAGAGCTACCTCTGCCACTAATTTTCACCATCATATTTTCTCAAACTTCAATTTTTTTCAAACGACATATCGTAGGGCAGTAATATTTTAGTATGTTCTATAAGACCATGACAAAAAATGTTTTATAAAAATCGGCAAAATTTTTTTTAACATTAATTACAAGAAAAACAATTGGCCGATCTTTACCAAAAACTAATCAGTATAAGCTCCAACAAATATCTTACGAACAGTTATTGGATTGTTGGACATGAAAAAGAAATTTCACCATTCTGCTGATTATATCGAGTTACTTTCAAATTCTTAAAATCAATGTAGCCGTTTATTGAGAAAACATCGATGAAAGCCAAAAATTGACTCTCACGTACATATACAGAAGCACATACAACTTCATCCAAATTTTGTCTCATTTGATTCAAAATGATCTGAAACGTCGAAAAAACATAAAATTGGCAAATTGGTTTTTCTGGCAAAAACAAATTTCTCTTTCTTCACATTTTTTTTGAAGTTGAAAATCTGTAAATTCTGAAAATACTCTATTATAAAACGAACAGTATTCTGAAACTATCTTCACATTTTTCTTCCCAGGTACTGTACTATTTCCACCTCATCCCGAAGTTTCGAATTTCGTGGTCACGACCATTAGTGGTCGAACGGTAGGAGGGAATGTGCTGTTTATTTAATTTACAAGTATTTGCTTAATTTTTTTGCGAACCATGTCAGCACTCAGAATTTACGCCTATATTCACAAGAAAAGGGCGATTGGCGATATCAAGTTGGGGAAAAATGGAAAATCAGTGCAATTTTTATTTGCGATAAGCTTCTAATGGTAAATTAATAGCCATAAATGAAAAGATAAATTGACGTGGTGGGTTTTTAGTAATATTGAATGGTGTAGGAACTTTTGGATGAGACAAGTGATTATTGAGAACATTATGAATTTTATTTTGAAATTTTCAATCAATATTCATATTCACGTTAATTAGACAATATTAGTCACAATTACATTTTTTAGACAATTTAAAAATATATCATAATATTTTACTCTTATATTTAATTATTTAATAACTAAGCGATGTTTGAGTTTTTACATCTCAATTATAGTGAACTTTTCGTTTCAATCGAATCCTCATTAGTACTAAATTGCACGTTACGTAATTTTCTACTTCATCTGCCTCGATTGCATCAAAGGGTGAGCAAATTGTGATTGGGAATAAAATACTTTAATTATTCAAAATAATTGAGTAAATAGTATAAAAGATAGTGAACATTTTACGTGCGCAATTATTTGCTTAATTCTTTAGTAATTTGAATCGATGTAATTGCTATTCAAGATAAGAAAAAAATATTTATGAGCGTAAAAAGTCGTTAATTGTCCTTAATAATTTATCGCTGATATCAGATTTAATTAATACATAATTTCATAATGTTAATTTTGATATTGTTACATTACGATATACTCTTAGAAATATGGATTTCACTCTATTTTTTGTAACTCTATATGACTGTCAATACTGTAATTATATTTCAAATAATGTTATTTATAAATTGGATTCACATAGTAATTTTTTTTTCAAAATTACTGACTATCAATAAGTTATTCCTGTTAACTTAAATTTACAACGAATATAGTTTACGCCTTAATAAAAAGTAATAGGTTTGTTATGTTTACTACATTTCTGACGCAAAGTGGTAACAACGTATATTCATTAATAATTCTCGTACCCATTTCAACGTTTATTACAAGAGACACAAGTAATTTGTATTATTTTACGAGCGCTTCAAAATAAACACAAATAAAAATGGGAGAATTTTCACATTCCCAACGAGTTAGGGCGGGAACACATGGGAAAAAGACATAGATCATTATAAAAAAAAAATTAACAATACTCAAAAAATGCTCAAAATTTTACCAAAGCTTTAGAGTTTTAAAACTAACAGCTTATAATTTTTGAACTACATGGAATATTTTTTTTGCATTGGCTTGACGTTGAGTTCTGGGGCACCCTGTATTTTTTAAAATATCTACTAATCCAATTCTTTATATAAACAGTTTTCTTAAAACGTTCAAAAATGCACTTAATTCAATAAAATGACTTAGTTTGTATAAAACTGGATAACCTGATACCATGCAGTAGTATATATATAATACCTGAAAAATAGTTGTAATTTTACTAAAGCTCTAGGATTCTGAACCAAAAAGCTTATAATTCTCAATCTACATAGAATAATTTTTTTCTCGTTTAGGCTTAGTTGATTTTTGGGACACCCTGTAATTTTGTTTTAAAATATCTGTTTATCTAATATATAGAGAACGTGCAAAAATACGCACAAATAAAATGATTTATATTGTATAATATTGGATAACCTGATATCATGTAGTGATATTTACTTGAAAATGTAGATTAAAAATTTGATTCTAATTGGAAATAGCTTACCTGTAATTTTTTTAAATATCTGTTAATCTAATTTTGTGAATAGAAAACGTGCAAAAATACACTTAAAATTATAAAAAATGACTTATATTATTTAAAACTGGATAACCTGATATCATGCAGTAGTGATATCAATTTTTAGTTGAAAATGTAGATTAAAAATATGCTTCCAATTGAAAATAGCTTATTTTTGTACACCCTGTATTTTTTTAAATGATTGGTTAATTTAATTTTTTATATAGAAAACGTGCAAAAATACACTTCATTGCATAAAATGACTTATATTGTATAAAACTGATAGTCTGATATCATGCAGTAGTGATATCAATTCTTACTGTCAAATGTAATTTAAAAATTTGCTTCCCATCGGAAAATTGAAAAAAGCTTATTTCGGACACTGCGGTGCGAAATGACGATGGGAAATCTTTCACTTAATTCTCCCCTCAATCAAGTTTTCAGAGACCGTCCTTAGCTATTACTACCCATTTTTTATTTATTATTGTATAAAAATCATTATTTTAAAATACACCTTAATAACATACTATTAACTTATTAATTATAATTAAATCACTACATTTTTGAAGTATTTAAGTACTGTATCATTTGTTATTCTTAAGTACGTATGATTTCTTCCAACTATTAATTCAGTGAGCCTAAAATCGTGGCTAATTTTCGATACATTCGGAAGATTTAAATGATGCGCTCAATGATCATAACTTCGAGTATTTTGACAAATTTTGAATTAGAATAAACCTTTAATATTTTTAGTTAAAACTTTTAATCAACTTACGATTAACGACCTCCATCTAATACTATAAGTGGATACATGAAACGTTAGCGATATGTTTTGACATTTCTAACCTCTTAGTGTATTTTTCGTGTACTCCAAGCTTAATATCCATATCACACCGGTCTATATCCAGAATACCTGTACATGGCAGCAGCATCCAGCCAGCAGCAGACTACCACGGTTTTCTTTTTCCTTTGCCATATCACAATTTTGCTTCTTTCCTCGTCGTCGTCGTCGGTCGCTTCTTTTTCTTTTTCCTCCTGTGTAGTCCTAATGTCCCACGGGAGCCCGCCGAGAGCCGAGAGCTGCCTCCGTCGCGCTTTTGACTGATGGAAAGAGCATCCGATGTGTCGTGATACGTCAAAGATATACTGGCACACACTCCCGACGCCTGTCTGGTCATTAGTCTTCAGTTTTCACAGAATATCATATGAAATAACATAAACAAACGGAATGATAAAAAATAAAAAGGAAATGTATTATGTAATCCCTGGTGGAAATTGTTGCTGGTGTAGAAGAAGAGGATTATATGGGAAAATTTCATATCTAGCAGTATACTTTCGATTGTACAATATTTGTATTATTTATTACAAATTACTTAATTGGTTAATGGGCTGTAAATCACAAGTCACAATAGAAAATAAACTCCTAATATACAAGACAATTATTAAACCAATATGGTCCTACGGCCTACAACTATGGGGTGCGGCCAGTAAATCGAACATAACTATTATACATAGGTTCCAAAATAAAATTTTGAAAGAAATCGTGAACGCTCCAAAATATGTTCCCAATTGATTGATACATCAAGATCTCAGAATTCGAACTATAGAAGAAGAAATTAGTCTTTACTGCACCTGATACAAAGCTCGCCTAAGTCGTCATCCAAACGTATTAGCGTCAGATCTGCTCAAGCCTTTACCACCAAAGCGTCTCAAAAAAAGAATCTGCAATGATTTACTACAAAATATAACATAACATCTATGAAGGCGCTATCGCAGGATAGCGATCCTTCTCACGCAGTCAAATAATATATAACTGTAACAAATGTAGCTGAATGTACTTTGTATAGCTTGCCATGAAAGATAAATAAAAAAAAATTATTACAAATTCATTTATCTGGTGCGAATGACATTACTGCCACCTAGCTTTCTGTGATCTGAGATTTTGGTGTACTGAATAAGTAGGCCGGTGGAAGACCGGTGGTCAAACCAGAGTCCGATGGTAAAGGACAGTATATGTGTGAAGGCGTGGATTATACCTTGCTGATGCCTTTGCCGTTATCACTTTATAGACAATTAACTACTGCATTTTTAAACTCTTGTGTGCACTTTAATTATTAGAAGAATAAAAAAAAACTACAATAGACATAAAACTATAAAATATTTATTAAATGATTCAGTAACTTGTACGAGCTAAATTTCTTACGATGTTCTTAGTCTCGCAACTTACTGAATACTAACAATTATAAATTTGAAAATATAATGAAAATTTTTTAACGCTGCTTGAAAGGGATGGCAGCTTACAATAAACACAGACTAATACATATAAAATTTGGGATTTTTCTATAATTCGTAATATTGCGAAAGTTTGCATTAGACCTGGTACATTTTCTTGGAAGAGTACATGCTTTTATAGTAAAGATAAATTGATAATGAAAATATAAAAAGGCACGTATGTATCGTGTATTTACAAGCTATGGAAATATATATGGAAAAAAATATATGATTTGCGCGTGCATCCTGTGCTCACTGAAACTAAATAATGATTATAATATACGTAACGAATTCTTAACAAAATGTGTTAGCCCGCATTGATTCTAGGACTAGGTGTACTGGATAAGTAGGCCAACGGAATTCCAGTGGTCGGAGCTAATAAGTTTGCTAGTAATTACGCCCAGATTCATAAATGCAATGACCCATCTATTTGAAATTTAATTGTCGTTCATGATTCAACCGTTGCAAATTGCTATAGGTTGTCACCAATGTGGTAATGTGTTAATTTATAAAAAATTTCTTTACAAAAATATCTATATGTCATTACTGAATATTTTGTTATCATCCAATGTCAAAGCTGATTTGATCGCTACAACTATGTTATAAGATAGCAAAAACAGGGACTGATTCTGCCGCATAACAGAAAAATGTTATGGCAAGGCCATATGGCGCTCTGAATCGTACTGTCAAATGTCATGTATTTGCTGTGCATTCAGGCGATTTACGCATGAACTGCAACGTCACTTGTATGTTAAGAATCTGGGTCAGAAACATCTTGTTATCTAAGATCGTTTTTTTTACATTTTTGCGAATTCTAGGTTAGGTTTTCTATCTAGCAACCACATGGTTTTCGTCAATATTTAGAATTGCATGAAATGCACGAATTTGCATAAAAAGTTTTTCATAACACAGCCTTGCTATAACTAATAATAATCTAAATATGTCTTTGTTTTAGTGTTACATTTTAGTAAAAATTGCTGTGTTAAATTGTTTTAGTGTTCATCATTTATTCTTCCGGCATATAATACAGAAAAGAAGTAAAATAAAAAACCCTTTTTTATAATTCCACTTTTGATGTGGTTATCTCTCGCATTTAATATTTGAAGTATTTTATCCAATGTTAAATCAAATAGCAGCTTCAAAGTTGAATCGCCGACTGTTCGCAGTTTTTATGTACATTGAAAACGATGATTTTAATTTTATAATGAAATGATGATTCGGAAAAAGTTATATGGTAGTTCAAGTGTATTAAACAAATTAGCAGTTTTATTCCAATTAGCCAGATAATTGAATTATTTTCGCAGTATGATTGAATGGTATTTTTATAGCTCGTTCAACAAAATTAGCAAAACCGTATTCGATAAATATTTTCACATTTTACATATCATACAATTATTATTCTTGCAATATATTTATCGTCAAAATTATTCCATTCTATTTTAATTATTTGATTTAAATTCAATGCAAAAATCGAGAATTACAATTGTTGCATCTTACCTATCACATTTCAAAGGTTTCTGAGCATTTTAGCATATCTAAGAGAAACTGTATGTGTATGTGTGTATATTTGTGTGTTTATGTATGTCTGGATATAGTTTTTCGTCTTCGATTTCGTAAGGATCAACCGATTTGAATGAATAAAAAAAAACAAGCAATTGCTGGGGAAACGTCCTGATTAGTTTTTAGCAAAGGTAGTTCCAGCCGTTCCGATAACACGGTACAAATAGTGCAAAAAAGGCAGTTTAATCCTGACTCATTTCCTTATTCTTTATCACTTTCTTTTCCATCATTAATTAACGATACCGCAATTTTAATCACATTAAACTTCCACCGTACATCCATTACTCGTGTGTACTTACTAAATTCTTAACAATTAACGACGTCTATCTCACTAACAGACGGTTGCAAAAAAGAAGCCTTAAACCCCGAAGCGATCGCTAATCTATACATTATCACCCGATCCGTGGTGGCATGGGTGCTCGGTTGCCTTTCCATGGGCGTCGTGTAAATACGACGATGGGGATTCAAGAACCATCACCCTCCCCCCTTGAAGATATATCACCAAATCGGCGCTGCGTCGCGCCATTCCAATGGCACTAAAAACGTACAAGCCGATGGTTAAGGGCAGGGGCGGATAGAGACAAATTGAGAAAACAACTAGTTGGTATTGGTATTTTGTCTAGAGGCAAGTTACATGAACTTGCCGATATGTGCAAATAATCGACTTAATCAATAAAAAAATAAATGAATTTATGAGTTATTGAAAGTATTCCGAGTGGATTTATTACACACAATTGGAAACGAACGAACATGTTAACTCGGAGTATTTTCTAAAAGCAAATTTTGAAAAATCAATAATTTTCATAATTGAATCAGTTTCCCTAGGACTTTAATGGTTTAGTATGTTTATTAAGACCAATCGTTATACCAAGTAAATTGTCTAATTTCAATTTTAACAAACCGTAATATTTCGGTAAGTTCTATAAGACCATGATATATATCGCAAAAATAGTTCCATAAAAATCGGCGTCTTTTTTTGTCAACAGTTAATTACAAGAAAACGGATCAGTAGATTTTCACCTAAAACTAATCAGTATCTTTCCCAACTAATATGTTTCGAACAGTTTTTGATTTTTTAAAATCGATTCTGTAGTATGAGCTTAAATGTGGACGAAAAGTTTAACACTTTTTCGCAAATTACAAAGAAACGACTCGGCAAATCGTTGCCCAAAACTGACAAACGATAATTCTAATCGAGATACATCAAATGGCTTTTAAATTTCTGAAATCGGTTCAGGCGTTTTTGAGAGAACGTCGATTTACGGCAAAAAATCTGTTCACAAACACACGCACATACTTTTTCCAAATTTGGTCTCATTCGATTCAGAATGGCTTGAAACGTCGAGAAAACATAAAATTAGCGAATCGGATTTTTTTATGAAAACAAACTTCTCCTTCGGGTAGTTACAAATGGATTTTTGTCTAAATAATTATTATATTTCCTAGTTTGAAATAACATACTAAAATATTATAGGCCTACGGTAATCAGTTAAATTAGAAAAATTCATCAATATTTCGAAATTCGCCTCGCGTTTGAGCGATTTTAATTGGAATCTATATTTCCATATTTTGTTTCTACGCAATTAATGTATCACAAGGGTTTTGAAAAAAAAAATCAAAATTTTCAAAATATTTCGAAGTATAAAAATTTTATATTTTCTCAAAAGGTCAATTTTTTTTAAAAAATTTAAAAATTTCAAAAACTATTGTTTTCAAAGTTCTGAAAAAAATTGATTTTTTTTTGAATCTTTATTTTTTTGTGCGGGAAGTTTCAGCAATTTATCTTAAGGCACGACGCCATTCACCAGCAGTTAGAACTATATTTGCTGAATTCATTCTCCAGTTGGCAAAAAGTTAAACAAAATCACATTTTAATAATATTAAAATTAATAACAATATATACTTTAACATTTGCTTCATAAATTTTAATACAATTTAAGTTTTGATTTTTAACCGTACAGCAAATTCAGCAAATACTGCCCTTCCCGCTAGCTAGGCAGTGACGTGTAGGATTAACGCTGCAGGCCCCAGTCGGGCCCTCATCCCCGGTTGAGCTAATTTATGTCGCGATTAAATCTGTCGCAAATCCGAGTGGCTCATTCGTTCGGGATGAGACGATTCGGATACTGTGGTCTGAGGGACCAAAATGAGACGCAACCGTACATACGCAGGGTACTACGATGTCAACCCTTAGAGTGTAGGGGAGATAAAGAAAATAAATCACTTATAACTTATAAATTTTGACCTCAGAATTCAATATACACATGTTAACAATTTTTGATAAATATATACCAACTTTTTAAAGCAAGCGTGAACTAAACCATAACATTCGTAAACATCAGTTATTGTAATAACCCCCCTGTATCAAAAACATACTTTTTATGAAATTGCTGACGTACATATGCTTCTTGATCAGCTGCATGGCAATCTATATAAATCTGTTATATGCAATCTGCAATAAATACCTACTACTGAGCAATCTGTCTTGCCTACAAAAATATGTTTGTTTTTTAATTATCTTGAAGATATATAGCAACTATGAATGATCAAAATACCAACTTACGTTTCTTAAACAGCACGACATTTTTAGATGTTTGGTTTGTTTTTTATTATAATTTTCACAAGGGACGAATTATTTCTATTTATTTATTTTATTTATTTTGTAAATATATAGCCTACAGATTTTTTCCAAAAAGAATATATATATATATATATATATATATATATATATATATATATATATACAATTATTATATAATATAGATAAATTACAATATATAGTAAAATTAATAATGCACTTAACACAAAATTACATAATACAGAATGTAACAATATGATCTACTTACATAGAATAAGATAAATAATGAAAGATAAAAAGAAATAAAAATGTTAACTTGAGCAGATGAAGATTATTTGACTAGATGAAGTGTTGTGAAAATCATTATTATTATTAATCAAGTTAAAGTTAGAGAACATAAGTAGAATAGGCGAATTTAAGACAGAATTATATTTAGGAGTAGGATAATTGAAAAATAATTGTGAACGCGTAGATAGCCTAGGGACATTGAAGGATAGTTGGTTAAAAATATGAGGACAGTCTGTAACATCATTGCAAAATTGAGTAAGAACATACTAGTACAGATAAGTCGACGTATGGCAAGAGAAAATATTATGATAACTGCATCTTTGCCATATGCATTTATAACATACAGTGTTTTATGTAAATCGAACAGCAATTAGACATTGTCACAGTTTTTTTTTTTTTTTTTTTTTATTATATTTTATTGCGTTGCCATCAAAAGGCTATGTTACGGGCTCTGTTACGGCAGAATAGGCCCCTAAATCTGAATTTCGACATAACCTCAAACATTGGTTGACATTGGGCGTTTCGTAAACCACATTAAAAATAAAATTGAATATAAAATCAAAGATACCACGTGAGAAGACGATGTCAACCAATCATATATTTTTTTTAAAATTACCACATCGACTAATGACGAATTAGTATTTGTGGCGTAACGAATTTCCGTTGCATTTTCGCTGAGTTTTACCACCCAGTCGCGCTTAAAGTTATAATTTTCATTTTATTAATAAATTTATAAATTAACTAGAGAGAAAATATTTTTTTTCAAAAAACCTTAAAATTTTCTCGAAAACTTTGTAAAAAATAAGATTTTTGGAAAATTATGAAATATTTGAAGAAAATTGTCTTTTTTATAAACTTTATTTTTTTTATATTTCGAAATATTTAATTTATACTTTGAATTTTTCTGAAAATTTTGAAATATTGTTTTTCACTTTTATCATTCGGTCTTTGAAACTGCTAGGAAAAAATCAAATAAAGCTTCATTTTGTCATTACAAATAAAATGTTTTTTTAAGTTATTCATTTTGGATGCTCCGTTCTCTTTAAAAGTGATTTACCAATTTTGGCTTTTTTTGTCCCATATCTCCAAAACGGTTTCACCCGCCTTTGCTAAAAACTAATCATCACGTCTCCATATCAATACGAACAGAATGTTTTTCGGAAATCGGATGACCCGTGTTCCTGAAATCGTCGATGAAAATTTGTATCCGCATACACACATACACACACTCATTTACATCATTTTTTTCTAAGGTATGCCAAAATGTTCAGAAACCTCTGAAACGTAAAGATATATGAAAATTTTCATTTTCGATTTTTTTACGATTACTACAACTTGCCCTACGGAAAGTTAATAATATCGATCCTTGAAATTATCGTCCCATCACATTATGTACACAAGAATCTCTCCAAATGCATTACCTCTTCAGCTGTCCCCGGTCTCCTCTATATTCAAAAACTCCCATGAATCCTAAAGGGGGGTGGTGGTTGGTTGGTTTTAGGAGACAGATAAGCGAAATGCATTACCGATACGAACGATACATTTATACAAGAGCGGTATCAGCATCAGCAATGTGCTTACGCGTTCGCCGCAGAAGTGCACCCGATGTGTGATATCGGTTACATTGTTTGCATCTAGTTGACAATTTCACTAGCAGCAATCGAGGAGAAACTTAAAATAAAAACTATTGTCGAGGATGTAATTGTATAATTGGATAGAATTACTATGCATGCAAAACAGTTCTTTATTATTATCAGAAGCTGTGATTCAGAACTACCACTCTGTAGTAGGGAATGCAATACCGATGGAAAATTTTAATACCAGTATTTCGGTAATTTTTTATTTTAAAACCAGAATACCGGTAAATTACCGGTATTTTTATTATCTTAAATAAACGTAAACAAAATTGAAAGTTACTAGTACAAATATAAAAAAAAAATGTATATACAACTACAACTATATTCAACTAAATAATAAAAACAATAAAATAAAACAATAAGTTTATTTTTTTAAATAATAATTTAACAAAATTATATCCAATTTAATTAATTCATTATCACTATCGAGTATATTGAGTACTTTTCACCAAAAACAAACTCTTGAGTAAGAAAGACAAAATCTCATAAAAGATCATATTACATTTTTTATAATAAACTGTATTGTCTGTATCCGATGTGTTAAATTAGCATAATCTCCAATATTTTTAAAAAATAATTTTCTACACTAATTTAAGATCGGCTACTTTGTCAAGATGAATAATAAGTTACTATGATTTTTGAGTATTGTTATTTAAAACAATGTGATGCTTCTATAGTATTTTCAAACTTCGAAACGTTTTTGAAAAATAGTATTTTATAATTACAATAAGAAGCAAAAATATTTAGTAATATTTAGTATTATAATTATAGTATTCAGTATAATTATTATGTATAAAGTTAGAAAAAAAATAAAGATTACGCAGAGGTAATCTGTATGATATAAAATATTTTGACGCAAATATCACTTAAATAACCGTTACATTTTTACATAAGATGAAACAAACATCATTATCTATCAGTCCAATTCTATTTATTGTAACACGATATGAAGCCCTTAGTAAAGCAATAAATATTCAGTTTAATGACGAGTTGAGATAATATTTGACATTTGTTTATCCTATAGAATCACTTGAAGATATAGCTGTTTATGCGATTATGGAATTTAAAGATAAATTTGTTCCGAGAAATTTAAACTTTAGTGTATTATGTATCTAATAGCGCTTATGTAAAAATACTGAAAATACCGGTATTTTTGGGGTAAATACTTGTAAAATTACCACCGAAAAATCTGGCGGTTTACCGGTAATTCGGTATACCGGTATTGCATTCCGTACTGTGTAGTTATTTCAAACTTCTACAATATATTTCACAATATTTTATTACTACCGATTCATAGAAAAACTTTCAATTGATTTCCAATTAATAAATAAAAACTCGATCCACCATCAAATGTGTACACAATACGGCGGAGCGAATATTAATGAAATCATTGCTCTATGCACATGCCTGCAAAAGTTGATAAATTTATAAAAAAAGCTTCGGGCTGTATATTAGTTTAGCTAAAGTTTAGTGAGCGTTAAATAAGTTATGATGGTAGGAACGGCCACGTTCGAGTAAATTAAGTTGATTTTACGGGAAAGTTTCAGAGTCCGAGAATGAGGGGCGCTTATAAATAACTATGTCGTGCGGTTGGAAAGACTTTGGTAAAGTGACCGCTGGGGGAAGAAATAGAATATTATAAAATTATATATATAATTTATTTTTAACTTTCCATAAGGCATAGTAATCTGTCAAAAATTGAAAATGATTTTTTAACTTTCCGAAGGAGAAGTTTATTTTTTCATCAAAAAATCCGATTTGTCATTTTTTTTTCGGGTGATAGATACCATAGTCTTATAGATTATACTAAAATATTACGGTCCTACGACAAATCGTTTATTTTAAAAAATCCGTCAAAGTTTGCAAAAATTAGTATCGTTTTTTTGGCATTTGTCAAAATTAGACCTTTCATCGACGTTTGCTCAAAAACGCCTGAACCGATTTCAGAAATTTAAAAGCCATTTGATGTATCTCAATGAGGATTATCATTTTTCAGTTTTGTGTCGATTTGACGATTCGAGCCGTTTCTTTGCAATTTGGAAAAAAGTGTAAAACTTTTCGTCCACATTTAAGCTCATACTACCGAATCGATTTTAAAACATCAAAAACTGTTCGAAAGATATAAGTTGGGAATGATACTGATTAGTTTTAGGTGAAAATCTACCGAGCCGCTTTCTGTAATTAACTGTAATTCACAAAAAAATTTAAGCCGATTTTTATGGAACTGTTTTTTGCGATATATATCATGGTCTTATAGAACTTACTGAAATATTACGATGTTAAAACAAGTAGTTTAATTTTAAAAATTCATCAAAGTTTGAGAAAATTAGTAGCTTTTGGCAAAGGTCTAGCTATTTTGGAAATACTAAGCAAAGAGTGCAGAAAATAGAAATTAAATGTTTGAATAAACAAATCATACGATTTGAATGATTCAGAAAACATTTATCGTGTGAAATAATGAGAAGTGATGATTAGTTTTTGGCAAAGACAGGCCTAGCCGTTTTGGAGATACGGAGCTAAATGTGCCAAAAAATGTAATTTCTGAGAAAACGAAGTACCTTATGTGAATGATTCAAAAAACATTCTGCTTGTGTTGACAGTTTGAAGAAACGATTAAATTTCTGGGAAAGCAAAAAGAAATACTTCCAAATTCCATTTTTTTTTTAATTTTCGATTTTTTTTGAATATCTAAAGCTTATTTATATAATTTACATGAACAATTTGAACTTTGCAATTCACTAATTATAATTATCAGAAGTATGAGATAAGATCCTTCATTGTGACATTGTTTTATTAAGTTTAATTTACTTTTTTCATAAACATATATAAACGTCATCGTCCAATTTATAAACTCTATCGTTTATCTATAAAATACGAATAATGAAAGTCACAGTATTCATAATAATCTATATGAAAACATTTAATAGTTCTCGAATATTTGATTACGGTACGAGAAGTTTTAGCAGTTTGTGCTAGGGCACGACGCCATGCACCACTAGTTGCTAATTATTAATAAATTAATTTTAAAAAAAGTTCATTTTTATTTATCAAAAATCTCCTCTAGCCATCCGTCTATGTTCCGTGTGTCTAGGTACCTAGCTCATGGTGTCACGTTATAAATAAAATATTAGTTTTCTACCCCAGTACAACAGTTTAGCGAATGAATGACTCCAGACCTCATTCATCATATGTGTTATAATATAACAACTCGATTTTTATACAATGTTCCAAAATAAAAACTGCGCTATATGCATTATTCAATAGATCAGGATCTGTGAAGCTACGTTGAAATAGGGCGATGCGATTGATCGCTTGATTGCGTCCTACCCTCAGGAAAAGTTTTGGTATTTTATTTATTTTTTTGCATTCTGATATGTAAGTGAAACACTTTTTTTATATGAAATTAAAATAAGGATTAATATACTTAATACAATGTAGGCGGGGCGGGTAAAAATACAGGTCTCGAGGACTACCTGGTATTTTTACCTACTAACTTCAAAATCAGTTTACGCATGATGTTGAAAGTATATATTTTCTCAGTGTTTAAATTATTTACCAGTAAGATTGTAGGACTATCATACATCATATGTATATATTTACTGGAAATGTTTATTGTAGCGATTCCTGCGGGCATCTTAACAAGATCTAAGTCTTTGCCGGGTATCACGTCAGTAACATAGTAATTATTCCGGAATTCTACCTTATTCAAAGAGGGCATCCGTGGGATTTAATACCTCTATTAATAATTCTAACTATATAATGGAGATGACAAGAAACCATTTTGCTAATTGATTTTAAGCTGATTATGTTAATGTCAGACTAATTGGACGCTTGAATGGGTAATGCATGTCCTTTATAATTAGTAGAATTAATAGACAGCAGTAGTTCATTAAATATTAAAAATCAATAAAAAAAACTTATAGTAAATGTTTACATATATTCTTGGTGGGTGTTCGTAACAAATTTTCGAGTATCCCGAATTGCATATTCGCTCGTTACGTAGATCGTTGGAGCTCTCGAGCTGCGTTGAGTCGATGGTAATCATGATATACGTTTGCCTTTAGCACAGATTCCTTCTTGCCACGGTGTTATGTGAATATATAGCAGATAAAACGTTTCGACTTTGAGTTTAGAGATTCTTCCCTCATTGTAAACGAAGAGCTGGTCGTAACCCACATGGAGAACAAGTTTTGTATATAAAATGAAGTGTTCGGATTGTGATTCTTCATACATCGGCAATAAGAGTCGAAATTCAGAGAAGTGACTTAAGAATAACCTCAGGTTTACTATTCTGTGATTTTTATAAAACTTTGCACGTTGATAAGGTCGATAGTAAAACCGAACTTGTAAAAATATTATAGGCCTGTGAGCAGTGGTTTAAAAATATCAATTAATTAAAATTTTAAATAATAGACCTCGAGCAATACAGACTTCCGTATTAATGTCTTGGTAGCTCAGTCAGTTTAAGCACTTGCTTCTATTTTTTGCTCTCGGATTTATACATAATCGAGTTATTAACATGATCGAATTAAAATCCCGTCAGCGTGTAATTTATTTATTTTTTAAATTTTATGTTAGTATAAATATTGCAATAACTGTTTTATTATTATTAATTAATTGCATATATTTTGTGAACAAAAATTAATATGTTTCAAACAAATCTATAAGTACATATATTTTCGTACCTATTTGAATGTATTCGTCAATCACAATTAACTGGTTAAAGAATGCAACTGAAACTTATAATTTTACTTATTAGTAATTAAAATTTTATAATGCCTTTGCCTCCGTTAAGGTAAATTATAGTAATCGCAAAAAAATCGAAAATGAAATTTTCGCATATATTTACGTATCAAAACCTTCTGAACAATTTGGCATACCTTAGAAGAAATGGGCGTATGTGTGTGGATACAATTTTTTGTCCACGATTTCGGGAACACAGATGAACCAATTTGAATCATTCAAAAAACATTTGATTTGTATTGACGGGAAGATGTGGTGATTAATTTTTTGCAAAAGCAGGTTTAGCAGTTTCGGACATACGGGACAAAAAGTGCAAATAATAGTAATTTTCACGACAACGGTACATCCGATTAGAATGATTCAGAAAACATACAATTTATTTTTGTTAAGTATATAATTGTATACATTTTGCGAAAGTGGTTTAGAAGATAGGGAGCAAATAGTGCAAAAAATGTTGTTTTTAAGAGTACGGCGCAACCAATTAGAGTGATTCAAAAAACATCTTGCTTGTGAATATAGTGTTTATTATGTTTTTGTTCTTGTAGATCAACATGGATAAAGGTCGTCGCCCAAATATGAGTACTTATATTGTATTGGATTTATAATTACAGCATTTGTAATAATTATTTTAATGTATTTAAAACAATTTTAAACTAAGAACTGTACACCCGATTAGAATGATTCAGAAAACATACGATTCGTTTTTATTAAGTAAATAATTGATTACATTTTGCGGAAGCGGTTTAGGGGCTAGGGAGCAAAAAGTGCAAAAAATTGTAGTTTTTAATAGTACGGTGCATCCGATTAGAGTGATTCAAAAAACATGTTGCTTGTGAGGACAATGTTTGTTTATTATGTTATCGTTCTTGTAGATAAATATGGTCGTCGATCAAACATGATATTGGATTTATAAAATACGACTATGAAATTTACAGCATTTCTAATAATTATTTAAAAATATCTAAAATAAATGTTATCAATCGTAATATATTTTTATTGATGACTGGTGACATTGTTATTTTGCGAATGTTTTACTTGTTCAATATTTAACTGGATTTCTCAAATGTGCTTTTCTGGATATTTCTATCAGCTCTCTGTCTACTCCAAGTTTTGAGCTTCTTCCCTCGTTTATATTGGCTTGTTTTATAGTAGGATTTAAACGGCATCTACCACTTCTGAAAACAGAATCTGCCCTTTCGAGCAAGATACTTGTAGAAAGCGATCTACATGCCGCTACGAAAACTCTTTCATGTTGGAAAGTTCAAAGAGTTATGTTTATGAATTTTTAGCTACTGTGGTGAACATACACGTAGTTATTTTTTTACACGAACTGAGAAGAAAACGAAATTCCAATCTTTTGTTTTATGCAAAATAATAAAGGACTATGTATTTAGAATAAAAAATACACTAACAAACTTTCCTATTTAACGTTGATTTCTATAGTCAATTATTTAGTATTGTGTTCTATAGTCTATTATTTTTACCATTGACTATTAGAAGACTTCTATTTATTATTATTAATCTATCATATGACATTTGGTCGATTTTTTTATGTAAAGCGTATATCACTACTGTTTGATATAAGGAATGCATACACTTGCAAAGCCCTACCTTTTGCCCCAAAAAATATAATTTTATTCCAATCGATAACCCAAACCATTATTTATATCCTCTGTGGTGACTTATGCAGAATTTATATCTGTGTTGGCAAAGGGTTTAGTTTCCTGTGTAAAATTACATGCCATAACACATATATCATTGTTCGAAATAAACAGATATCAAAAAGTTGCGAAAAAGTCTTTATTCAGCAGAAAGTTTTACGGTAACAATAAACAAAACTGACAAACTAAAAATAAAATATTCGCATTTAAATGTTATACACAATATATTTTTATGCGAATGAATTCAGTTTCCTGTAAGCTGGATGTATGTTGATATTTCGAGAATTTTAAAAGGGAGCTGATGATTATTTAGTATTTATTTACATCTACTAGTAGTCTAATAGTATTAATAAGAAATAGTATGAAATAGCAGATTGTAGATTTTTCGTATGAAAATAAGTTTGTAATCAAATATTTTTTTATATAATAACAATAACAACATAGTATATTATAACAATATAATCTGTGAAGTTAAAATGTTATTTTTTATTTTCTTCATTAAATTACAATCTGTATTTACAGACAAATAAGAAATATGTGGCCAAATATTTACAGATGATCGGAAACACGTTGTATTAAATTTTGTGAAAATCGATTTTTTGGGGTGTAGGAGAGTTGTAAAATCGACATTTCTGTAAGGACTGGGCGTACTGAAAAAGTAGGCTTATGGAAGATCAGTGGTCGGGGTCGATGATGTGTTAATAACAATGAAATTTGGTTGTCATTGATATTACAAAAGTTATTATTTACCAAAATATCTATATCTCATGACATAATATTTTCTTATCTTTCAATGCCAAAGCTGACTTGATCACTACAAAATAAATACGAAGACAGTACAAAAGTGCACCTTTACCCAACTCTTTTATTATTTTTCCGCGGATCGTTCTCAGCCGCAGATTTCGTTTCTGGGATTCGGCTCAGATTTATTCAAAGACGCTCCGAGTTTTTGCGCCCCCGCGAACGCGCCCCCATTGATAGCTCTATATCTTTAATTCACCCCTATTTTATATACATACATACCGCCCCAAACGGAGACACGACGATGAAATTCACATAAGTTGAAATGCAATTTATTTAACTCGGTTAAAGTTTAAAGTTAAACGCCCAAGGAGCCCAAAGTAATAATTGTACAAGATATATGGTAATAAAATTTATTATTATTGTTATAATAATATAACAAGTGTCTTTTATGTAAGACACTTGAAATCATAAAAAGGAATAAAGTATCTAGGGAGGCAATATAGTTCTTGTGTGGGCTGAAAAATGATTGTAATGTATAATTAAAATTTTTGACACTTGCCGATGTAGAAAGAAGCGCAATACAAACACTTCATTTTCAATGCAAAACTTGTTTTCCGGGTAGTTTATGATGGTATTTATGTTGAAAACAATGCAAGTACATCCATTTTAGTTAACTTTGTCTACTAAATGGAACAATAAGTACAACTATTTACTGAAACCGTTAAGCTCTATCGTTTCACAGAATAGTTTTCCCATGAAGGAAGAAAACTATTGACTTTACGGGAATCTGGAGAGTAAGTCTCTTAGGTGAATGCAATAAGTATAGAAACCAAAAATGACTCTTTGATATATAGAAAATTTTTAGTGGCAAATTTTCCGGTAAAATGGCTTAACATAGCGTTGCCATAACAACCTCTTAGCCCTTTATTCATCCCAATAAGTTGAAATGTATTTATTATAATTTTTCTACGAGGCTGCAGTTTTTAGGTTAATGCAGAATCGTTGAAATAATTATTTCCACTTGGAAGTATATTTCAAAGTAATAAACAATATCACTACTGCCTCATTTAAATTGTCCGAAATGTTGGTTAAACCTCAGAAAGTTGCAAACCCCCATTAATCTTGATACAAACTGTGATTCATTAATGCTGGTAGCAAATCTGCTGGATATCAATTACTCTATAAAAGTACATTTGGCCCCGGTTTTCTCTAAAACAACTACGAACATTAGGATCATTGTTAACAAAGTAGCCAGTACATTTGTTGCAATGAATCGAGATAAATGCAATGAATGGAGATAAATGCATCGAATCCAGATAACGAGAGCAAACTAATCGAAATGTATGTGAGCCAATTGAAAATACATTACTGATAGTTTAATGGTTGAATTGAAATGTACGACTGATAAAAAGTTACACGATGCGGGCTTTTCAAACAATTCAAGTGCCTAAAAGTAGTTTCTTAATGAATTTGAATGGGGATTTGTTTTAATTAATCATTAGTCATCATATTGACTGTTAGGGATATTTTAAGGTGACGAGTGATGGTTACAAATTGATGGAAAACTGGCGCCGGCATATGTTTGATAATTCTGAGTTCCTAATGGTTTTAAATGTGATAAATGGAGAATAGGGTTGCTTATGTCATTTTAATTTAATTAACATTGATGATATGACAATTTCAGTATAAAAAATTGGGTTACCATTTATAGGGTTATTTTAGTGCTGATGGATGACTAAAACTAGAAGGCTATAAAATGAATATTGGATTTTTCTTTACAAAGCTCATTCTGAGGAATGATACATTCCACATCCTTGAATGGAAGAAAATATTTATTAAACAAAAATTTCAATAAACATTTTTTTTGATAAAATGAAACATATGATTCAGAAAAGCAAAATAATGAAAATATTATTTGAACATATGAGACCTACTCACGCGTAGATCATATACGTGAAAATCTACATGGTTTTTATAAATATTGTTTTATTTTTTTATTAATTTATTTTCTCTAGGTAGAATTATTAGATAAATATTGATATCACTTTTATAGAATAAAATTGACACTAAAAAGTTTGTATAAAGTTTATTAATTAAAAATAATTTTCACACAAAATATAAAGAACCATATTTAGAAAAATATACAATTTTTGTATATTTGTTCTTGTACTGTTAAACCTAAAATAAATCATATTATTTAATACTCATATTTTATTTAAATTTAAAACACGTGTTAAAAATGTCTATATATAACTTCAACCAAATTTGAACTGTGACTAAAAGCTCATCAAGATTTCTCGAAGAATCAATGATGCATATCACCTACAAACTTTTGAACCCAACACCGAAACATATGACCTAACTAATTATAAATATATGAGGGTAATATTCATAATCATATGTATTTTAATAGGAAACATGTTTCCTATATCATTAATGGTGGTCCTATCAGTTAAAAAATTTAATTAGTTAAATCTGGTCACTAAGAGTTTTAGCACTAGTATGATGCACGTATTAATCATATATTTTTTTAATTCGGTATTTTTTCTTAAATTTTTAGATTTCATTAGTATAAATTAATATCTGTGTATATAAAAAATCAATTATCAGAAACAGCTATTTTATGATGACATTAATTAATTTTATAATAAAATTAATAGAGAACATTGTATGTTAACAAATAGTCTGATAATTCTAAAATTTCCAATTAAAAATTATATAGTATTATACTTAGTAGCCTCATACTATTTAAACTGACTAATTATTATTTATGCCATTTTCACGTTATGTGATTTTGCTTATACTTGATTAATTTGAACATACTATCCTGTGCGATTACTAGTTTGTTGACCTATAATTATATATAATAAATATTAGTTAATATATATCGGAAAAGAGCACCTCTTGCTTGAATATCTATAATTTGTACGGATTCAAAAATTCAAAAATTTTCTTTTTAAAATGTTGTCTATCCTTGATTTGGAGATGGAAGCCTATAGCATTACAAATGAAAGGGGAAAGTAAAGTAAACCGACTCCAGTACACTTTTCTAGTAAATACACTCGTTCCTTTACAAAACCAAACTGCCCGTAAAATGAGCATAAACTTTCCTCCGAAAATCTGTGAGAATCCAGTCAGAATCGAGTCAGAGAGGCGCGACGAATTGCTGAGTTTATTGCTGAAACGCAACTAATTTAATCGCATACCGACCAACCAATCTAGTATTCCCAAGAAGTACTACTTACTACCAGCACCACCAGCCTTCCAATTCGACTCGATTCCTCTCTCTCGGTTTAATTACTTCCCAAAAGGAATTGGATGCGGCAAAAGTTTCGGAAATTGTTTTCTTCATACTGAACTCGGCAACCAGTTTAGTAGCTATCTGCATTGCACGAGAGAGTTTTGACGTTTCGCTTATTATAAAATTGGTTTTGAGGTTAATGGAATGAATTTGTGGCCGAATGCACGGAACTAACTTGTATTATTATATTTGCAAAGTTTTGATATAAAGGATAAATGTTTCGTATTGGGACGCGCGGGACAGGGTTTGCATCCAAATCGATGGAATAACTTCAGCTAAATGAAATTCAGTCAAATCATCAAAATTTGAATTTTTTTCGAAGTTTGTGTAATATGTAATACCATTACCAGAAAAACTTGTTTCCAGTCTGAATTAGTCATCACATCACAACACAATTGATTATAGTATATTGTACATACGAAATTAAATTGGAGATGCATGGTATCGTGCCTTAAGGCAAATTGCTGGGATTACCTGTACCAATAATTAAAAGTTTGACAAATGCTTCAAAACTTTTTTTGAAAACTGAAAAATTTGATTTTTGAAATTTTTGAAAAAATTTACTTTTTTGAAAAAATATTTTTTTTTTAATATTTTGAAGTTTTTCGAATATTTTACGTATTTTTTTCAAGTAATCGCGCTGCGTAGACTTTTTAGATACAAAACACCTAAGCGCGTAAGCGCTGCTTTGCAGTCTCCGGATAAACATTGGTACGGAACCTATAGAAATGTAAACAAAATTTGTACTTATTAAAATCTCTGGCATTTTGGACCGCTAAATGGCATTTTTTCACTCCTTTTAGTAAATATTTGAGACCTCTGGAACTGCCTTCCTAAAAATTAAATCAGTTTTCTGGTTTATCAATGTCAATAAAATGCTCTTTGAATCATTCAAATCGGACGCTTCGTTCTCTCAAAAACTGAATTACCATTTTTGGCAGTTTTCTCCGAAATGGCTAGATCATCTTTTGCCAAAAACTCTCCTTAACAATTGAATAAAATGCTTTTTGAACCATTTAAATACGTTGTACCGTGATCTCAAAATCATCGACAAAAAATTGTATCCGCATATACAAACACACACAAATTTACACATATGTACATCCATTTTTTTAAAGTACACCAAACTTTTAGAAACATTTGAATCGTAAAGATATGTAAAAATTTTCATTTTAAATTTCTAGTCGATTATTATACTCTATGGAAACTTTGCTGGATGTATTCATGAGAAAAAACTGGAAGAAAAGCAGAAAAAAATTATCTGGATACAATGTATATGTTGAAACACCATTTTTTTTCAAATACAAAGTTCTCCAGAAAGTTCATAAACTTCTACAACGTTTCCGCTTTAAAATAACAATTTGTAATGTTATTACTGACTAATTATCCGTGTCCAACTATTATAAATCTAAAAAGTAATAAATCCGTTCGAGTTGATGTTGAACAAGAAAGATGGTTGCAATAACAAAATACTTTGCGCGCACGAATAACCCTTTATAATGTTCATTTGCATATTCCATTGAGCAGAGAAATACTTAATAGTTAAGCGAAAACTTTTTTAATGTATTTTTCTCTCATTGCATACATTTTTATAATGGACGGCTCTAAAAGATATTTGCAACTTCTTGAATAAATTTCCCGATTTTATATGTGATATTTTATGCCGTTTGTTGCGAAGAAAAATTATTCGAGTTGCGCTGTTTCTTAAACATTGGTGTTTAGCATAATTTAAAGATCTACTAGGAAGAAAAAAAATATTAGAAGAAAATTGAAATTATTCATTTTTTTAAATCACCATATAATCATAAATCTGCAACAAAAATTGACTCTGTATATAAATTTAAAACACTATTCTTATCATTTTACCACTGATGAATTAATTAGAATTTTTATTCTATTGAAATTATTACGTTACAGATATCCATTGTTCTTAACGACATAATTAGCAGACAAGCCAGACTTTTATAAATGTCTGTTTGAAAGAAATATTACTTGAAAGCCGCTTAATAACGTCTTTTGGAACTCGGCGCGGAGTTGCACAAAAGTTGCATTTGCTCTGGCTGCCACCAGACGAGCATTAGTAGACTCCGAGTTGGTGGACATCGTTATTAGAATAAATATCTAAACAACTAGATTTTTTATATCTGGCTGTGACTGTCAACTGTAGTCAGTAGTTAGCTACGAAACACGAAACGTACATCTTAGGACATAGATTCTGATTAGAATCACTCGACTACGCGGCGCAATTTTAAAACTTTGGTGATTTTTTTTGTAATTCAACCGCTTATCGTAGACTTGAAATATTTTAATATATCAGACTACGAAATTTATTGCCATACAAAGTTTTATGAAAATTTAAAAAAAAAAATTTTTTTTTCAAATAATTTGTATAAACGACTCCGCGGATCTTCACCAAAAACTAATGAGCTCAATTGCCAACCAATATTTTTCGAACAGTTTTTGAATTTTCAAAATTATTGGTTAAAACGTGAAAGAAAAAAATTCACTTTTCTATTAGTTACATCGAATGGATTAAATTTTTTTCAAGTGGGTTTAGTCTTTTTTGAGAAAACGTCGATGATAATAAAAAATCACATACTTTTTTCATATTTGGTCTCATTCTCTTCGGAATGTCTTGAAACGTCGAAATGCTTATCGGACGACTAAAAAGTCCAATGTAATGACCGCGCCAATGTTTATGTAGGTGGAATTACATTTGTTTACTCTAGTCAACTTTAAATATTTGTGGAAAAATCAAGCAGGCTAGTGATTGTAGAAAAACAATTGAACTTGTCATATTTTCATATCATTAATTTTTATAGTCAATAAATTTTATATATTTTTATACAAGTGGAGTTTATACTTTCATATACATTACTACTCCCACATTGGTGACCCACGACGATTGAGATGAAGACTAAGAAGGAGTTTTTTTGAGGATTTAAAAAATATAGATTTTGATTCAGCACCATAATCACTATTTTCAGTGACTACTTATAAGGTACGTCCAGTCCTCGGTTCATCGTAGTTAACGCACTTACTATCTGGTACCGGACTTTCGTTGGTATACCCATTTAGTATACCCAGACCTCAGTGTTTATAGCTGACACAAAAAAAAAATTGGAGCCTAGACTTTTCATTGGAATGCAATTCAACCTTTCCTTGTCCGTTAACTCAACAAATCGTCTTTTGATGCATTAAACTTGGGAACTTCATCTGTCAAGATGACTCTTTAAAACGCTCTCCTTGGAATCACATCCGGCTCGAGAGTCCGATGTATGATGCAAAGGGCTACTGAAGTCGACAAGATTATTTTAATCATTGTGAAAATTTATATTATGACAGGTCGCCATCTGTTTACCCAAAATATTGTAGAAATAAAAATTAATACAGTAGATCGTGGCTTAATCTTCGAAGTTCACCAAGACATAGAGGTTCAGGAAGTTCACTATATGACTTATATTCAGAACCATAAGCAGAATTTGAAGATAATGGAAGGTCGAATTACCTACCATACGGTGGATCTGCCGACGAAACTGTCATTTATTTCTAATTGGCCCAACACTGCTATAATTTGTTTTCCCACCATTTATTTATAACGTGTTTTCCTGTATTTTTTTTAAACTGTGAGGTCAACACTGGGCAGGGAGTGTGTGAGGAAATCAAGCAGGCTAGTGATTGTAAAAAAACAATTGGACTTGTCATATTTTCATATCATTAATTTTTATAATTAATATATTTTATATATATTTTTATACAAGTGGAGTTTATACTTTCATATACATTACTACTCCCACATATTAAAGTAAATGTAAAATAATGCCTAGTTACTCCAAATTTAACAAAAAGAAAATACTATCAATAATATTTTATCAGTCCTTGGACTATCCTTCCGTATGCAACTCTCGGTGGGCGAAGCAGAAAAACTGCTCCTTTATGTCGGCAATAAAAAAACGAGACTGGTATTATTTTTAATGCACAGTAATCCCAATAGAACCATGCTTTTAATTAAGAAAGCGATGACCAGGGCGAAATGAGGAAAAAAATAATTAACATTTAATTCCTGTTGTGTTTAATCATTCCATTTCGGGCGCATCACGATATACCTACTAGTATATAGTATATATGCGAGGGCGGTTTTATGCATTTTTTGCTTATTTTACTAAAGGTTGTGAATCTTTTTATTTCTGCTTATTATGGCCAAAGACGTGGAAGACCAGGAAGTTTTACTGCTGAGTTTTAAATTTTGAAATTAAATCTTTGTTTATTAAATTGTTTTCTCAAGTACCAGGAATATTTTCTATTTACATTTTGCACTTTGGGCGGAGAATGATAATCTTTTGTATAAAATCTGCATAAGAGATTTTTTTTAACATTTTGATAATGAGCAAATAATATGCTGGACGTAATTGTAGTAATATGTGAAAATAACTGGGATTTAGCGGCTGCTGAGTTAGTAGAAAATCATAATTTGTAGAGTTGATGTAGAGCTTTTTGTGTAAAATAGTCAAAATAAAAATTATTATAATAAAATTATAGCGAGTTTTGATATAATGTTTTAGAACGTTAACTAGCACAAACTAGTCTCGCGTTCGATGCCAATTTCGCCTAGCTCGATATCAAGCAATATGATATCAAATTTTTGCTCGAGAATCTCATAGATCTCAAATATAATCTCAAGGTGTTTTCGAACCGATTTTTGAGGCAAACTATCAATATCAGATTAACTTTGTTATAAAATAAAATATTCAGAAATTAAATGCTTTATTATACACCATTATTATGGACAACTTTTCTGTTATCCCACATAATTTTAAAATAATTACTTTCCATTTCAATTATACCAAATGTAATTTAGTATCTGTCAAATACTATATGCAATAAGCTTAAGCAAAACAGTAAAACTTTTCTATTAGCATATATTGTCGACTTTAGATTCATGTTTACTGTATACATGTCTGTGGGTAAACTCATACAGAACCGAGTAAGTTCATATGGTAGACGGAAGGCTGATGGCAAAATTAATTTATAGATGAAGTTTTACTTTTATATTAATTTTTTAATTACTGAGTTTGAAAAATTATTTAAAATTTATTGCTCATAATTGTAGTGTTCAAAAAATATCACGAAAAATTACTAAGAATTAATTGAGGAATCTCCTACTCGAAAAAAAAGGTAATACCATCTTAAATTAAAATGTCAAAAAATTAATAAAAGGGATATCTCATAGAAAATAATTCTTTAAATGCATTTACACCCAGCATATTTTCTTTAAAAATTATATTATTTCGATCGGCAATAAATATATGCAAAAAAAAAATAATAATTTTAGTGTTGAGTGCAAATGATACACTTTACTTATTTATGCTATTAAATATTATTATTTGTAATTCATAATTTCTGCACTTTTCATAATAGATAAGTCATCATCAGTAGTGTTATTAAAATTTCTTATTAAAAATCAGCCAAAAATTTTAACTAATAATTAATAATAGTTAACTAATATAACAGTAACTTTATATCACCAAACTGATATCTAGTCAAAATCATCATTGCAATGACGACAAATATAGTAGTGATTATCACCTGGGCATTTTACGAGAAACCAGAAAATGCAGGTTCCTTGGCACTTGAGCCATTTTACGCCAGCCCTACTTTCAGAATATGAGCTTCCACAAACTAGACAAAATCTTACTTTTCTTTTATTGCTTTTCGCTTCCAATTTTGTATTTTTTCTTAATTCAGTTAGATTTTTCTTCACAGTTTAGTCTATCAATTAAAAAAGACATAAAGTGTCACAACCATACCCACAAAATGTGTCTCAACTATATCTAACCCACACATTTGGGAATAAATCAGAGTAATGATCGAGCAAAATTGTTTACACAAAAACTAATTGCTGGTAATTAATTACTTAAGATCAACTTAAGCAAAATAATAACCGCAGTAATCTATCTGTATATAAAAACAGTTATTATTGAAAAAAATCGAACATGAGAACTTACTTTTGACTCTAAAAGCAATGTGGTTTACAGATTGTGTTAATGTAGAGCACTGACTCAATTGAATAATGGAAACTTGTTTGAACAAACATACTCTGTCTTTCCTCTTTAAACCATATCTCAAAGTTAGTATAGATTAGGGGTCGTCTATTAATCACGTGAGGTTTTTAGGAGGAGTGGGGTTTGACAAAAAATCACGAAATGATCGGTTTAGATGAAGCATTTGGGACTTGGACCATTATTAGAGAAATGAAGTGATTGCTGATTAATAAATTCTATAAGATTCGTTCACACAGTGGATTATGTTAAACAACGCCTAAACAAATATTTTTTCGCAACTTCACTCATCATGTAATAATTGTGTTTGAAGAACTTCATGTAATTAAAATTAACATACATTCATTGACTGCTTGTATTTTTTTACTTTTTCGCTGGCGATATAATCTCATTCTTTAAACAACTGCAATATCTATCTTGCCTAAAGAATATTTTCAGTTTTAATAACTTCAAAAATTTATAGAAACTGCGAATAATATAGAAATTATTTCAATAAACTTACGTTTAGTAAAATGCCTAAAAAATCCTTAAAAAATCGATCACGTGATCAATGTACGCTCCCTTAGTGGCTATACCGACTGTCGATGATCAGTCAATTTTTTAATACGAATTCCTTAACTTATGGGTTTTTATATCGAACCCAGTCTCTATTTCCCAGCCCGTTGTCTACCCATCAAGCAATCATATAATATATCCGTATACGAAGGCGAGCTTTTGACTGCAATGTGGGAACGTATACATTTCACAA
>NW_020539725.1:71025578-71059059 GCF_003426905.1 Ctenocephalides felis
CGTTTCGGAGAGTGCAGAAAATAGAAATTAAGTTTTTGAGAGAACAAAGTATCCGATTTGAATGATTCAGTCAACATTTCATTCGTAATGATGGGTGACGCGATTATTAGTTTTTGACTTTTTGGCAAAGATAGGTCGAGGGCTTTTCGAAAATACGGAGCAAAAAGTGCTAAAAATGGCATTTTTTGAGAAAACGGAGCATCCGATTTGAATGATTCATAAAACATTTTGCTCGTGTTGATAATGTGAAGCAACAATTAGTTTTTTAAGGAAGGCAAACAAATTTTTGATTTCAATATTTCAATTTTGTTTTTAATTTCCGAAAAAAAATATATCGAAAATGATTCGTATATTTATTTTAATTCTAGCTAAAATTCTAGATCTCACTTATATACTTAAGTACATAATTTTAACTTTGCAAATCATTTAATTTTCAGAAATATGAGATAAGGTCCTTCATTCTAACACCACTTGAAGTTTTGTTTTGTTTTTGTATATACTTTTTTATACTTTTTTATATTTTGTTTAGAAAATACGAATAATGAAAATTACAGTATTTACAATAATTTATACGAAAACATTTAACAATTCAAATTTCAAATTCATTATGCGTTGAAATAATAAATAAATAAAAATTAATATGAGATGTTTGAAATAATACTTCTTAACAAAATGAGGCTTTACCAATGCGGAGGAAACCAACCTAATGATTGTTGTTTCTATATTTGATATAGTTTCTATTGGTTTTTTTTTAGTAATAATGGCATTTTTATCATAAAGGGCTATTTTTACTAGGAAATATATTCTCATCTATATTGCAATATCATTATTATTACTGCTGGATATCAGGTTGACCACTGATACTACAAACCTTCTGATCTTATGCCTTGCTATCTATTTTTAGACTTCTATTATTATTTCCATCTCCATAATTCCTTTCCTTGTACATAATTTTATTTGCATGACTGAAACATGTCACTGAAACTTTAATTTCTTGTATTTCATATCGAACTTTATCCATAATTCATTTCCGTTCTCTGTTTTTTTCTAGGTAAGCGAGCCAGTCGGATATAAAGGCGACGTTCTCGGATATAAAGGATTTTTCTAGGCATTAGCGCGTAGGGGTTGAATGGCGAGTTTGTGCAATGCGCTGTGACTAAGGCGGTAAGATATTACAATTGAGTAGATTTTGTATTTGCATTAAAACGCCGAGCACGGGATCGTTTTATAATTCAAACTTGTTCCATGCAAATCCTTGGCCCCCGGTGGGAGTTGGCGGGACGTAGAAAGGACGTCGTAGGGCGGCGAGTTGGGGAGGTGAATCAAGTCGCGGCGGTTGAATGGCAAATTGAGAAATAGAGAGAAATTAGACGAATGGCTTATGGTGATTTTATGTGGATCTTGTGGTTATTTGAAAATTCAGACTATTTTATCATTCACCTAACTAATTTCGCAAAAATCGATGATACATTGCAGCTGATCTCAGAAATCAACCATAATGTATTTAATTCGATAACGTATTTGGTACAATTAAATTTATATGTCTAATAATGATATATCTATTATTATTATTATGCGAGAAGGGATAATACAGGGAACTAAAAGTCGAAGCGCAGGATCAGGAAGCATGGAAGCACAAGTTTGAAAAGAAAAATACATAAAAAAATGTGTAAAAAAGGGGTGGCAGGAAAAGTGGTAATGGGAATGATAGACGATGTAGGGTTAGGGAATCGTTTTTTGTGGTGGATTTTACACCTGCATGTACCTGTCTTCGGGCAAACTACCATTTATTATTATATTTATTAAATTTCAAAACGATAAATATAGAATGATGAAATATATGTTGGAAGAACAAACATTTCATTTTTTTCCGTTTTTTTTAACTTCTCAAAGAAGAAGTTTGTTTTCCATCAGAAAAATCCGATTCGCTAATTTTATATTTTTTCTTGACTTCTCATTTTAAGTCATTCTGAATTTATTGAGACAATATTTGGAATAAATATGTATTTGTATATGTGAGCCAATTTGTCACCTTGTGTCAACTTGTTTTTTGAAAAACTCGACCGATTTTAAAAATTCAATCGATGTAACTCGATAGGAATTAGGTTATTAGTTTGTTCGACGATCACCCAAGCCAAGCCAAAATTTGAAAGACACCAATTGAAAATCGTATTGATTTTTTTTGAATAAAGGCGAAAATTTTATTTTTTGATGACATGTGAATATTTTACCTAAATAGCTGCATCTCAATTGTCATTCGGTAATCGGTAATTTCATGTAACTTGCCTCAAGGTAGATTGCTCCTTACAACTTTGTTAACTATTGTTAGAGAACAATAAAAAAAGTGTTATATGTGCTCTGTATAATTGCATTTCAAGTAAAATTGATTCTTCAAGTTTAAGTTAAAAAAACATAGTGTCTTTGTCTGGTTTTCTTGATTTGTCTAGTACTAGTCTTAGTGCCTTGTTTTGTATTGTCTGTAGTCTCCATAAGTTCGTCTTTGTTGTCGCATTTTATACAGCAGTACTGCTCTAATTGATGACAGGTGCAATATCCGTTTGTTTTTTTACGCTCAGCAGGCATTCATGATTTAAGAGAGGTCTCAGTAGATTCAACATCACGAACTTTTATGTTTGTGAGCCTCCAGTTCAGGGTCAGGCCAAGATGTTTCGCCTCCTTGGACCACTCAACTTCACGGTTCATTTCTTTCAAAAACTAAACTTTTAAATTATTATAATAATTAAGATCATTCTAAGGTTCTCTGCAGTTGGATGTATTAATTTATTCAATAACCACTTTCAAATATAATTAGTTTTTTCCTTTTTAATGCAATTTTCTTTGTTTGGGTGGTTCATTATAGCGCTTTTCTGTTACAATTCGGGAATTTAAGCAAGTTGTAAATGGACTTTTTTCTTGTTGATTATTATTATTATATTTGAGTAAACTTTCCCAGGGACATCTGACTTTATTATGAATGGGCTAACGAACTGGCTCTCGGGCTCTCGGGGTGGCTTTGTTTCGCGATCGGTTACACGCGCCATTCTATCCCGTTTCATGAATTGTTACCAGCTATGGGAATTACAATTGCGATTGCGACCGACTCCGGTAACGGTTACGGTTACGGTACTGGTATTGGCAATACTACCTACTGCTGTTGCCACTTGGTTAAAACATAGTTATATTTAGATGGTTTACCTTATATATTTTTCTTTAAAAATTTTCTATTTGATTTTCATGTCTTTTGTTTTTATAACTATCTTTATGTATAACCTTGATAAAATAGATTCTTTGGGACCGATTCTGCCATAAAATAGACCAAGGTTGTGACAAAGTTATGTTATGCAGCAGCTTTCATATAATGTGGTACCAAAACCTGTATAAATCATGTTTGGTTCCTGTGCAGTCAGTCGTTTTTGATAGAAAACCTAACCTAGGAAATGCACAAATGTCAAAAAAAACTATGTCATCGCAACTGGATCTTGGAGATACGGCTGGATAACATACAAGAGAAGTGGCAGTTTATGTATAAAACGCCTGATCGCACAGCAAATACATGGCATTTTAATAGTGGTAGCATTTTGTATGAAAAGTGGAACGTAACATAGCCTTGGCGTAATATTAGTATATTTTACGTCAGAAATGGCCCATTTATTTTTAATTGTTAATGCGCCAACGTTTTATATTCATTTAACATTCTTCACTTTTCTTAGTAATTTTTATAGAACATTCTGTCCAGTAAATAATTTTTCTCTATTACAGTGATAGCAATTCATTTAATTTTATGTTCCATCATACCATTCTTCACTATTTTAAATGCTAATTATTATATTTATGTAAATACTCCAATTGCACATTCGTCCAATCAACTACACATGAAACGTTATTTGTCAAAACATCGTGAATAAATATATTGATAGTAATCAAACACATCGATGTCAATATATTATAATCAACGTGAAATATATCAATCTCCATTTGCAAATTTGCAAGTTTCGAATCGAATGCTATAACAACTATTTAGTTCAAATAACAAACTAATTAACCATTTGAAATTATTGGTCGAAATATTTGACGATCGAGTTGGAATAATTTCCCCAGTCGGTATGACTGAATGGGTGATTCTGAGTGATGGGTAGATGATAGACCGATGTCTAAAAAATTACAATTATTTATGAAAAACAATTTATATATAAGGTTGTCAAATATCTCCCTTCCGCCTTTTTGTATTATAAACCAAGAGCAAAAAAGCGGAAGGGAGATATTTGACAACCTAATATATATGGAGACAATCCTCTACATACATAAAAGCAGTCAACCACAAGAATTATTTAATCTTGCTACCATTTGCAAAACCAAATGAAAATCATTATGTACATAATAAAAATTAACTTTTTACACCAAAATTTATCACATACTAAATTGTGTCAATATATGTTATTTAGACATTAAACTTGACATTAAAGATATAAGACATTGGAATTATTTTTAGACATTAAAATATTTATTTTTTTATAATCGAACACTGTAGCTGTTCTATAACTGGTGACCCCGATAGCTATACAACAGACCTCATCAATCTATTTCATTATCATATATTCTATCTCACTACATTTGCTAATTTCGATTGTAATAATCTGACCCGAATATAGAGCTTTCAATATCGTTTATAATAATCCTTGACTCTCTGTCTATTATTGTATTGAACAACAATGCCGAATTTAATTCACAGTTGAATTCAGTCGGCTGCACCGCCAGAATGTTCTGACCTCTAACCGCCTGTTACATTGTTTTCAGTTAACCAATAAACCGTTGCATATAATAGATGACCGATTGGATAAATATGAATTGTATGTATTGTATATATTGTATGAACAAACGTTATTTTGCACTGATTTCTGCACCAACTTTATATCTATGGATTTTCTACATTGGAGCTTTGCTATCATTTTCCCATACATCTTGTAGATGGATGTGTAAGGCCCTTCTAGGACCCCAAAAATCAAATATAACTTCACCAATAGATTCGCTTAGGTCTTAGCCCTATCTTAATTCTCTGCAAGGCACAGAAATTCTGTGTAAGAATTTAGCCCGCGTCAAGATCGAGTTAATCCTGGTTATTATGATCATTGATTATAACGTGCCAGTGCGGGCGGAAAACATAATCCATACGTAGAAACAACCGAACGCGGTAAATCTTCCATTAATCCTAAGATTCTCTCTCGGAGCAAACAAACAAAGAGAATGGAAAATATTATTCTTAACTATAATCAGGATTTTGCTTAAGCTTGGGGAGGGGGGGTGTTTTTTAACATATGCTTTACTAAATTCTATAAGGAAACTAGCAAACCGGGCGAACTCCGTTTCACTACCAGATGTTTTCATTTTATGTAACATTTCGTTTGGTGATTAAAAGATGAAGAAAAAATTTGTTGCTGTTGAAATTGAATATGAATTTGCACAATACACGTGATTGATTTGATGATTTCCAATTGAAATGCTAGGAAACGCATAACTTTTTTTTTTGCACAATTTCACAGTGAACATAATGCCGGTTGCCGGTTTGTAGTACATGCTAAGTATCAGAGATGACACTGTATGTGAAAAAAGAAAAAGTTTTTACCGCTTTTCTGTTGAAATCTTTCTTCAATTTTCTCTGCTATAAACCTCACGAAGTCCGAGACTTTTCTAACAAATGCAAAATCATCGAAATCGGTTCGTGCGTTTTGTAGTTATATCGTCAGGATAACACTTAGATAATAAATAATAGAGTTGTTACTCTGGACCTAAAAATATTAATAATTTATTTGAAAGGTTTAATAAGGTACTTCAACAAGTTAAAAGTGTTCAGTTTTTTAGACAAAAACTATTCTTTCCATCACCCATCTCTCGGACTTCTTATCTCATCTCAAATATTGATCCAACAGATGCTAAGACTTGTGCAAGGAACGAGTTAGGTACTATTTCCTGACTAGAGTGGACTAGTGTAATTTGGAAAACGTCTGTATATACACAAATATATAATAAGGCTTGCATATTCTGCGGTCGTATCCCCTCACGGGGCATTTGTTCAAATTAAGATCACACTGGATTAATAATGACGTCTACATGCCGCTCCGACTAACGGCGTTCGGCTTTCTGCCTGATGCTCCTCGACTGCCCGCTTTTTGGCTAATACATGGTTAGAGGATACAATTCTCTACCTATGTAATAATTTAACCACATGTCATATTATATGTAGGAGAATATGTATAAAATTTTCGTGTCATAGTGTTAATAATGATATTTCTTCGAAACGACTTGAACAAAATTTAATTTTTTTCAAAATTAACCCGTTTGATAAACATTTATTTTAAAAATAATTAAATAATAAAAACAAAGAAATAAATTGAATAATGAAGAAAATAATATGAACAAGAAATAAATTTTCAGAAAATATCTAAAGGTAATAAAGTAATGTAACTCACTAATGACAATGAAAATACAATTTGTAAATACGTTATTAGGAAAAAACACACTGATCTTACATTGGTATTTTCTAAAAATGTAGATTTTGAAATTCCAAACAAAATGTTTTATTTTCTTTTGGTACGCAATAAAACCAATGCCAAATTTTGTTTCTCTATACTTTACTGAGACTATTAATTTAAAAAAAAAAATATATCTCGACGACTATTTTACTCAGAAGGGCTGAGTCCACAGGTTAAGGACTCTCAATAAAAATAAATTTAAAAAAATGACGTTTGGCAGTCAAAAATATTTATTGGACATGTGTACATCAAATTATCAGATATTTTATAGAAATTTTAATATTGTGTATTTTTTTGGGTTCCGTACCAGGATTTTTTATTTTAAAGTTTATTTATATCGTTCAAACAAATGTCCTCGACATTTTCGACACTATGGAATAAACGATGTGTATGATTAAAAAGTCATTCGGTTCATGCTCGATCGCGAGACGTTTTTGAAAAGGCAATTTTGCCGTTTCGGAGGTATGGAGCGTAAAGTGTGTAAAAACGGTTATGCAGTTATTGGGAGAAATTTAATCCCATTAGATTAATTTAAAAAACATTTTGCTTGAGTAGATGGTGTGCAAAAATGTATTTACAAAAAATTTAGTAATTTTGAAAATTTTCAAAAAAAATCGAAATTTCCAAAGTTTCAAAAAAAATTAAATTTCGAATATTTCGGAAATTTCAAAATTTTCAAAAAATTAAAAAAAAACGTTTTTTTTTTAAATTCCTAAAAATGTTGAACTTCGAAAAAAAAATTAAATTATCAAAAAATTCAAACAAAAAAAATGGACTTATCGCCCAATTAAAAAAGCGCTTATAAATTTACAGTCTGTGTTTAAAACTAAATAATCTATTTGAAAATCTTCAAAACAATTATTGATTATTTTCATTCCCCAAATGTTTAATTACGGTACGACAAGTTCCAACAATTTGCCTTAAGGCATGATGCCATGCGCCCCACTAGTTTGTATTAAATTTTTTTCGAGATATTTGTTACGGCTGAATAACATTTGCCGGGCCAGCTAGTATATTGGACTTGCTGAGCATTGTATGCTTTCACTTCATCCTCGCTTTCGTTGAGAACTACGCACGCTGCGCAATACTGCTTGGGCGAGGTGAAAAAGGAAGTCTAATGTCGCTGCGGAATAAGTGGACTGTAATTATTCGAAATTCGGTTCGAATGACCAAACAATTTTTGAGCGGACCGGAGTTAAGTTGTTAACTCTGGGCCAAAAACAATTATTTCTTAAATGTATGTATAAATTAATATACGCGTAGTATAATCGTCAATAGAGAAAAGTCTGCTACTTCTCCATAATGAGTATGTTCGTCAATCATTGTTATTATGAACACGGGGTATTCTAATATTGTCTGGGATTATTATGGTTAATAGTTATTAATATTAATTGATTTCACATTATGTCCAATTTTGTAATGTATGTTTTGTGATATGTATGTAAGTCTTCTGTAAAATAGACCAATGTTATGGCAAGGCCGTGTTACGCTGCTGTTTCACCTAAGATGGTACTAAACACAGTCAAAATACTATGATTTTGCTGGCGATCAGGCGTTTTACTCATAATGGAGCAAATTAGCCCCACTTAAGCCCCGATTAAGTGTGTCATAATTTTATATTCATAAACGAAAAGTGTATCAAAAATATCGATCACAATCGCAAATCACAAAGTATTAAATTTTAATCAAATTAGCGAAATCAAATCATTTCAAAACAATAATTAAAGCGTTGATAGCACAACAGTAAATTGAACAAAGCAATTATTTTTTGGAAAAGCTCTCCAGTTATTATGACACGGCAGAAAGATGCGCTTATTAAGATATTTTTTTGACGTTTATGCGTTTTCTAAGTTAGGTTTTATGTCTAAAACACCTAGTAGTGGTTTTTAATATAATTCTATCGTCTAAAATTTAATATCATTTTATTGTCCAATTTTATGTCGACGATTTCTAGAACACTGATTGACCGATTTAAATGACCAAAAAAACATTCGGTTCTTATTGATGAAGCTTATTAGTTTTTGGCAAAAGCAGGACCGGCACAGGGCAAAAGGTGTTAAAATGGAAATCCGGTTTTTAAGAAAATTGAGCGTGCAATTAGAATTATTCCAAAAACAATTTACTTGTTTTGATGAAATGAAGTATTGATTACATTTTTGAGAAGACGTGTCCAGCGGTTTTGGCGATTCAGTGAAAAAGTATGAAAAATGTTATTTGGAGGTCAAAAATGATCATTTGATATATGCGCATCAAATTATCAGATAATTTATAGAGTTTTTAATAATAAGTACAAATTTTGTTTTTATTTCTATGGATTCAGCACTAACTACGCAGCGCGGTTGCTTTAAAAAAAAACAAATTTTCAAAAATATGAATAAAACTAATTTTTCAAAATAGTTTAATTTCTTCAAAAGTTCGTAAAAATGTAATGTTTATCAGTTATCAAAAATTTTTGAATCTTAAGTATTTTAAATTACTGTACGGAAAGTTCCAGCAAATTTAGCTCAAAGCACGATACCATACACCACTTGTTTACATCTATATTTTCAAGTAAAAATCGATAATAATAATAATAAATAGTGGTTTGCCTGAAGTCAGGTCTAAGAGATATGAGAGCACCGACATTACATTTTTATTACCATTAATGGTAATAACATTAATAAATGATCTTAAATCTTTTATTACTCATTTTTATGAATTTTTCTTTCCAAACTTTTGTTTTCTGGTCCTGTGCTTCGGCTTTTAATTCCTTGTATTTTTTTTTTTCGTGTTATCAACCATCTGCATTCTTCTTCTTTCCATTTCTTTCAGTCCTTCTATTTTACCTTCGAAAAAACTGATATATGGGTGTAATAATGCAGGTACAAACAAAAGCGGTCAATAGCTAAATATTGGCACCTTAGTAAGTTTCAATTTTGCGGTTCCTAAAACAATATCAATCATTTATCGACCCTTGACTGTTCTTACCTCCTCACCTCTATCATCTTGCATCAATACCCTTAAGTCCATGTATAAATATTGATTCTGCCGAAGTTTTGCCGAGTTGTCGGGCGCATCGCGAAATTGTTCTCCAAGTGCATCTTACCGTGTTTTCCTGCAGTAAAAGGGGTAATTCGATTTATATAATGATGGATGAGTCATTTTTCGATTGTTTCTATACGTGTAACGAAATTAACTACTTCACTACGATAGATGCTGAGAATAAGGCAAGTTGGGAATTCTATAAACATAAATTTCTAGCAGGAAAATTGATGATGGCGTCTGATATATGAGGATAATGTTAAGTTGTGAAGAAGAGTTTAGAGAAAGGTTTTCTACAATATATATTTTGATATAAATTATATTTTATGGGTATTAACAGTTACTACCATATTGCTTCAATTCGAAAGTGTCGGTATTTATTTTTTAAATAAAAAAGTACTATTTTAATTTACATCTTATTGTTACACATATATTGCCTTGGAAATTCCAAGTGGACAGTTTTATTTATTTCCGAGAATAAAAGTTAATGTTAATATCGCCTCAATAAATACGTATCTTTTCTACATGTAGAAAAATCTGATTAAAGCTTTTGATCAAATTCAATTACTCCCATTCTGGTGCCCCTCAGTACTAGGGGGTTGATCAAAAATACCCAAATAACCAAAAACAGACTTTAATCATGTATAATTTTCTCTATTGATTACAGGGCAGCGGGTGGAATGTTATATGCCCTAATCAGTTTCTTGTACAGACACAGTGTTCACATACGATTGGGGTTGTTTTTAGCTTTAGGTAAGGGGATGATTCGGTGGTTGTATTGGTTTGCTAAGTGGCCACCCTTCTTAGAATTTTTGGGGTGATAATTGTTTTATTTACTCTGGACACACGGACAGACTGCTTTGTAAGAAGTAATTATTAATATTGGAAGTGTTGGAGTATTTACTAAAAGCAAACACTGTAATGACATTGAAATATAATTCAATAAACGTCTACGTATATAATACAGTTATTTAAGTCATTAAAGTCTTGATTAAGAAAAATAAATTATAAAAAAATTACAGTTATTGTTGTGGTTGGACTAAAACTAAATAAAAATTTAAAATATGTACTCATTAATAAAATGTCTATAAAATATCTGATAATTTGATCAGTTTATGATCAGTTTAAATCACAAAATATCTTATTTTTTTAAATTTTTTTGAATATCCGAAATTACTAGACCTGCTTTCCAAAAGATTTAGTCAGTTATTCATTTTATCAATACTAATTACGTTTTCTCAAAAACTGAGTTTTTGCACTTTTTGCTCCTAAATTTTTGGTAAGACAGGTCTAGCGGTTTCGGAGATCTAGTAAAAAAAGTAGAAAAAAAATGCCATTTTGAGGTCAAAAATGATCATTAGACATAGGGACGACAACATAGACGCGGCGCTTACGCGCTTTGATATTGCGTCTCTATGCAGCTAAAGCAGTGCGATGAAAAAAAGTTCAAAATTTCCAAAATATTTCAAATTTCAATTTTTTTCCAAAAAAGGACTTTTTTTTCCAATATTTAAGATTTCTTAAAAATCTAATTTTTCAACGTTAAAAAATAATTTTTTTTTTTTTCAAAATTTAATTTTTGGTACGGGAATTTGCAATTTGTTTTAAGGCACGATGCCATGCACTACTAGTTTGCGATTACTATAATTTACTCTGTGGAAAGTTAAATATTGATTGATATTATTGCAGGCTTTTATGATTTAAATTAAATAATTATTTATTTAGAAAAAACCAAATGCTATAATAGTTTATTAAGATTACTTCAAATCAATGAACCAAAAAGATTGAATAAACTAATTATAGTAATTCGTGGTTTTCTAATAAGTTATTTTTATGGCCACATTTTTTAAAGTTTTGACTTATTTTATATAGAAAACGAATTAATTATAGCAATATATTAATTTGACAAAATTGGACAGAAAATAAAAGGCGTAACCCTAAATATTTTCAATGTGTAACTAACAAAAAATTTAACATCATTATTTCTTAATGATAAAATATTTTAACTTGATCTTACTTGAAGTAAGAAGTTAAAAGATATATTAAAATTATACATTTTTGATAAATATCTAAAATAGACGGGCCAAGCAAAATATTAATACTTCTTCTTTATTAGTTATATGATAAATTTGATAATTTACAAAATATGAAATCAATATCTGTCTAACAATTTTCGGGTATTAGAAGGCGACGAGTTCGACCGTTTTCTAAATGAAAGGTAATTTATATATGTGGGTCGCCCCCGAATATCTGAGCGGTTTCTCCGTTAGTAGTGCAGTTAACGGGCCGTTATTTATCGCACCGAAGTCGTTAAGTTAAAGACCTTAGGCCAGTTAGGCCAGTTGGGGTCAGAGGATCGGTAAATCAGGATTCAGTTATTGTCTGTGTCTAGACGAGAATAATAGAAAATTGCTCTGCTGGAGGAAATAAGACGGAAAACAATTGCTAGAGGAAGTAATAGTTAGTTCATCAGGTATAAATCACTAAATTTGCTTCCAGGCAATGCCATAACATTGGGTATGATGATGGCACCAACATCCAATTTGATTATAAAAACTGAACCAACTGCCTTACAACAACTATATCTGACTATGTTGAATTAGCAAATACCAAGTGTTGATCTTTTAATATATTTTGCTTCACCTTCAATTACTTTCCCCATGAAGCAAAGTTTGAGAGCAATGCACATTAGTACATTGTGAAAACATTTCCTTCCTGCACCCCAACATTTAAAATATCTAATTTTCGATGTCAACCAAATTGTCAATATATCAGCATTAGTGCAATAAGTCGTAAAGCCGAAAATGAATCATGTATTGTGCATTTGTGAAGTGGTATGTATCTGTGTCGTGTACCTAAAAACATATCCTGCCCATTAAAACTGATTAGAGTGCACATGTGCTGCATCCAACGACGCAGTATTTAATTTATATCTGTAAATACGACGGAGGCACCCTTTAGAAAACTGCTACAATAGGGTAAGCGAGCCACGGTGTTACATAGGGTCAGGGGAGGATTGGAAAAAAAATATTTTGAGAATTTTTGACATTCTAACCAGTTAACTGTGGTTGACGAATATATTTGTCATGAAGAAGTGGCAGAATTTTGTGTATTGACGGCTATATTCGTCATACGTTTAAAAGTGATAATTTTTCATTTAGATTGAAAATTTTGAAAAAACAAAATATTTTTTGAATGTCAAGTTGCATAAAATATTTTGAGGCTATGTCTGTATAAAATAAGTAGTTGTAAGTTTTGTCAAGTTCTGATTTTTAAGATCTATTTTATGTTTTCTGAAAACTTCTTGATATTTTTTCAAATCATTCTTATTAAAAAAATTAGATACCTAAACTATGTGTGTGTGAGAGCATGATCAAAAAATGGTCGACGTTTTCTCAAAAATGGTTGGATCGACTCGAAAAGATTTAAATCGAACAGTCGAGCAATTTCTTTTGAATTAGCAAATTAGTGCAAGATTTTATTAACTTCCCGAAGAGTAAGTTATAGTAATCGCAAAAAAAATCGAAAATGAGATTTTTTGTATATCTTCACGTTTCAAAGGTTTCTGAACATTTTAGCATAGCTTAGGAAAAATAGATGTGTGTGTGTGTTTTATGTATGTGCGGATACAATTTTTCGTCGATGATTTCGAGAACATAGATCAGCCAATTTGATTGATTGAAAAAGGATTCGATACCAATTAATAAGGAGACGCGCTGATTTTTTGGCAGAGGCAGGTTCAGCCGTTCAGGAGATACGGGGCAAAAGTGCTAAAAATGGTAATTCAATTTTTGAGAGAACCGAGCGTCCGATTTGTATGATTCAAAAAGCATTTCATTTGTATTCACGAAATGAAGAACTGATGAAATTTTTGGGAAGACAGGTCCAGCGGTTTCGAAAATCCAATAAAAAAGTGAAGAAATAATGCCATTTGGCAGACAAAAATGATCATTAGACATATGCACATCAAATTATCACATATTTAATGGATACTTTAATAATAATATTTATTCACATTTCATTGGGGACCGTACCAATGTTTACGTGTTTCACTGCAACGCGGCGCCCACGCGCTTCTATATTTTGTTTTTACGCAGCTAAACAGATAACGTATCGCGATTGCTTTAAAAAAGTTCAAAATTTCCAAAGGATTTTAAAGTAATTTTTTTCCAACATCTGAAAAATATTATTAATTTTATTATTATTATTATTATTATTATTATTATTATTATTATTATCTTACTAATTATATTATTGTTATTTTGTTATATTTTATTGTTTTTCTAGTATTATTTTATTAGTCAGAAATTTTATTTTTATTATTATTTGCTTTCATTTTATATTAAATCATCATACTACGGATATTATTTTCATGTAAATTCTACCCTTTGCACTCTTATTTATTTAAATTTATGTTATTATTTATCAATATTGCTAGATGTAAACTATTTAACAGTTGTAATAAATAATGTAATAAAAAAAAAGAAATCTGAAAATTTAATTTTTTTATAGTTTTATAAAAAAATTTAATCGTTTTTAAAAACTTTAACTTTTTGTACGGGAAGTTCCGGCAATTTGCCTTAAGGCACGATGCGATGCGTCACATTTTCAGCAATGAATCTCAAACTGACTATGTAATTTGCTAAAAAGTAAGTAAGCTGGTAAAACAAATACGCTGCTCAATTGCTCTGAAAAAAAGTTAAAAATTTCCAAAAAATTCAAAATTCTCAAATTTCAAAAATCTAATTTTTCAAAAATTTTATAGCATTTTTAACAAATTTAATTTTTAGTAAGAAAAGTTCCTGAAATTTGCCTTAAGGTACGATTCCATTCACCACTAGTTTTGAGTGAAATGAAGTGTGATGTAATTCTAGTACTTTTACCAATTTGCCCCTGCCTCAATGGGGTTGTTCTGGTATTATCACCGTCTGAATGGCGCGCGACACGCATGCATTCTCCTCCACAATGATCCACGACCCACCGATCACAGAACCTGTGATGCAATCAGATGACTTGACACAAAAGTAGGATTAATAGTTTTTGCACGCCTATACTTTTCGCGCTTTAGGTATAGATATAGGTATAGGTATCTATTATCGGGGCTCAGGTTGTGAACGTCTTAAATCATGCGAAATAATCCCAGATCTGTCAGGTGGTTATTGGGTTATATGGTGGGACGTGCAAGCCATTGCTGTGCGTTCATGTGTATTGTATTATTGTTATGGCGGTTTTTATGAGAGAAAATTGATTAATATTTTGTACGTGAGTGTTTTTCTTTGCCAGAAATAAGAATGCGTGTAATTTAGACAATTGTTTTATAACATTTATATGTATATGAATATTTTAGATTTTAACTAAACTGTCTATGCAAGGTACCTATATTTGCGGGTATTTCTTTGTTGTAGAAATATGTTTTATTTGCTATTTAAAAATAATGTCACTTGGTCCTATTTAGCCCATGGGCGGAAAAATGTAGTTCATACACAAAAATTAAGCCAGTTCTTCATTTCGTCAATACGAATAATTTTTTTTTAATCTGTTTAGTCCGTGATTGCGACGTCGCCCGATTTAAGGAGACTTGCCCTCTACCTTAAAACTGTATTGTCAAAAAATATCATGAATCATTTGTATTCGAAATAATAGTGGTTGACCTTTTCCCCAGCATACCTTCAAGTTTCGCTCTATTATACATGACTATATCGCTCAAACTAGTGGTGCATGGCATCGTGCATGAAAGCAAGTTGCTGAAACTTCACGTACGAAAAACTAAATTATTAAAAAAAAACTTTAGAAAAATTAGATTTTTGAGAAATTTTGAAATCTGAAAAAATTGACTTTTTTGAAAAATTTGTTTTTTTAATATTTTAACATTTTGTTTGAGCTAGCACCGCGTAGTCATCTAACGTGTAAATATTGGTACGGAACCCATATAAATGTACACAAAATTTGTGATTATCAACTTCCCGTAGGGTAAGTTATAGTAACAGCAAAAAAATCGAAAATGAAAATTTTTATATATCCTTACGTTTCGCAGATTTCTGAATATTTTGGCATACCTTAGATTTTAGTAATTTAAAGAACATTTTACTTGTATTGGCAAGATGAAGAACTGATTAAATTTTTGGGAAGGCAGGTCCAGCGGTTATGGCCTGTTAATAAAAATAAGTTAAAAAAATGTCATTTGGCGGTCAAAAATGTTTATTGGGCATATGTACATCGAATTATGAGATATTTTATAGAGATTTTAATAATGTGTACACATTTTGTGTAATTTTTTTTGGGTTTGGTACCAAGATTTCTAATTACGGTACGGGAAGTTCCAGCAATTTGGCTTAAGGCACGATGCCATTCACCCCACTAGTTATTATTACTTTATAAATATCTGATAATACAACGTACATAATATGTCTAGACATATTATGTCTAATGTCCATTTTTGACCGCTAAAAGGCATTATTTTTAACTTTTTTTATTGCATCTCCTGAGACTCTGAACCTGTCTTCACAAAAATTTCACCAGCTGTTCATTTCATCAATACAAGGAAAATGTTTTCTGAATTATTTGAATCGGATGCTCCGTTATCTCAAAAACTGAAATACCATTTTTGGCACTTTTTGCCTCGTATCTCCGAAACGGCTCGACCTGCCTTTGCCAAAAACTCATCTGAACGTCTCCTTATCAGTAGGAATCGAATATTTTTTGAATTATTCAAATCAATTGATCCGAGTTCGCGAAATCGTCGACGGAAATTTGTATCCGCACACATACACACAAACACATACATCCATATTTTCTAAAGTATGCCAAAATGTTCAGAAACCTTCGAAACGTAAAGATATATAAAAAATTCATTTTTATTTTTTTGCGATTACTATATCTTACCCTACGGTAAGTTAAAAATATTTCAAAATGCAATTAAAACAAACAATCACGAAACACAAACGACATAACATTTAATCCCGCCATAACGATTCGTAACCATGAATACCAACATATAAAGATGTCAGTGCAGCTTAAGGTAATGACAACACAATAATAGCCCTCCATGTTTACCAACGTATTAAAAAAATTCGAAGGGAACATTCGTTGCGTGTGTGTGCGTGTTTGTGTGTGCAACTAATGAGTGCGTGCATTAAAGTATAAAAGTAAATGGGTAGAAAAATTGAAAAAATTTATTTAAGCGCAAATATTGTGCTAATTCATCTTGCTTGAATGACGACCGAGGGTTACAAGATTAGCTAGATTGATTAGTATTTACTTAATGCCTAGAATTTGGGGTGAAAATTAAGTGATATCGTGATGCAGGATTTAAAAATCTGAATGGCTTTATTTTGGTTTTTGATAAAAGAATAAAAAATATTTGCTTCTTTTACAATATTAGCCGTATTATTTAACACAACGAATTTCATTTTCCCAAGTAGTATTATCCAACTCAATTAGTTAAAAACTCTGATGGCAGAGTACAAATGAGCAATTTCCTCTTCTGTGTATATACATTAAACATCGCGAACAATTACAGAATAACAAAGTGGTTTTAAACGACGGAAAATACGAGGCTATCTTTGCGCAATATATCATATTTAAATACGAGTTTCCCTCAACATTGAATCGGACTTTGTCCGTGAAATGGCGTTGGCCCTTAATGGCATATCCCACTGTTCGAGATGGAATTTTAGTAGAAATGCTACTCAAAAAAATCTACTATAATAATATTATTGATAAAAAAATTTAGTCCAAACAAATACATTCTATTAGCTTCTCGTATGGTGATTTATAGTATCATAAAAAATAGAAAATATTTTTCTTCATAAATCTTTACGTTTCAAAGGTTTCTGAATATTTTGTCATTCCTGAGAAAAAATCAATGTATATGTGTATGCGTATGTGCGGATACACACTTTTGTCGACGATATCGAGAACACGAATCAACTGATTGCAATTTGCATTCAAAAATTTGATTCGTTTTGATGAAGAAACATGTTAATTAGTTTTTGATTCTAGGTCCAGCAGTTTTGCAGATACTATTTTTTACATATTTTTACGTTTCAAAGATTTCTGAAAATTTTGGCATACCTGAGAAAAAATACCTGTCTGTGTGTGTGTGTGGATACAAATTTTCGTCGATGATATCGAGAGCACGGATTTGCATTCAAAAAGCATTCGATTTGTGTTGATGGAGAGACGTTTTGATTAGTATTTGGAAAAGGCAGGTCCAGCCGTTTCGAATAAATGACAAACCAGTTCTTTGGATTCAAAAAACATTTTATTTGTATTGACGAAATAAAGAACTGATTAAACTTTTGTACACGATGTCATGCACATATATTGTTAACAGTTTGACTGAATTTATCCTGATGATTTCATAAACCAATTTCTGCAATAACTATTTTGCTTAAAATTTGCCATCATATTCATCTAGCTCGGGGTCTATTTCCATTTATTTCATTTCATTTATACGTTTTCTTTATGTTTTTCCTTTTTTTGCTCGGTGTCTTTATTGTATAAATCAAAGAAAAGTGTTCTTTTTGGGCGCCCGCTGTCTTAATGGCCTCGACTGCTGAAATATGATTTACTTTCTTCTCTCATACGAAATGTTTATTAAGAAATAAGCTTTATAAAAACCGCTGTTATCGTAACTTCGTAACATTATGTTTAAATCATTTTAACTGCGAAGAGACCGTAGCCTTTTAGGAGGAATTCTTTTATTCTTTTATAACATTACAAACCATTTTCATTGGAAATAAATTGAATCTACACCAGCAGATCATATGAAGGAATATGATGAAATTTGAATTTGATGTTCTTTGTTTTGAAGAAAATGGTAATTTTTATGTAAATAAATATGTATTAGAGCTGCATTTATTTAGGTAAAAGCAATTGTCCAAACTGTTGATATTCGATTAATATATAGGTTATCTATATATTATAATCTATCGACATTAAAAAATCCAAGTTGACTCTACTTATTGACCTTTAACTTCAAAGGTTAATAAGCTCTATACCAAAGATTTATCTATCCTTCTATATCCATAATGTCATCGCTTTGTCGTACATTCTGCTGAAACATAAAAATCAGCATTTTCATGTAAAAAAAATTACATCACGTCCCTGAAAAAGCAGAGGGCTGTAATCGTAAGTTATATAGGAAGATAAGATTTTCGCATTCGATACAATCGCGGGTTTGAATCTAGTAGGGCCATACAGGACGCCATAAGGAAACCATTTATTCTCTAGAAATACTTTTGGAGAACGACAATGGATCCGGTCCATATGGATATCGCAGGTATACGGGACACGATTCTAAGCCAATTCGGAAAAGTAGGCATTTTAGGTAAAGGATACAATTGAAAGTTGACTTTGTAACATGGACTAAAATATTTACATATTCAATATGATCCAGTAGCCAAGAGTTGCTGCTATAAATAACTGTCAAAAATATCGACCTAATTTGTTAAAGGGCTTTTTGCAGTGCAAGTGGTGGGTGGTAGCTGGTAAAGCATACATCTGTTCAAAGTATACATTTAGTTGAAAATATATTAAACGTTCTTTGAACCTTCCTTTATGAAACTACTTGGCTCACTCCTTACCGACACTTAACTTAGCAACATTGTTACTTTTTTCCTTTACAATGATGGCACATTTTTTTCTGAAATGTTTTCATTCATATTTTGCATAGTCCTTAATTTATCAAATTTGCTTCGTCATCACAAAAAGCATTCCTTACCACTTGAGACGGATCTCTTCAGAAATTCCTGGTCGGAAAGAGTACTCAGTCAACTTTTGTCGCATACCTTGGATATCGCTGTGTCACGACTCAGGAAGGAAAATGGAATAGGATTTGGGAAATTTTATAAAAAAATCTATGTTTAGATGAAACGCATCATATGTGACGTTACTGATACTTATAGATTTTTAAACAAATATTACAAAAGCTTTCTCGACTCTCCCCAAATCCTCAAAGCAAACCGCACACAAAGTGCTTATGTAAAAATCTCTGTTTCCACTTTTTAGAGCAAAACCGCTGCAAGAGTATTAAATAAATCCTCCTACTCGTCAATGTCAAAATTTCACATTTTCATCACGTAACTATAAAATCGACAACTTGAGGTTTCCATTCGGCATAAATATACGTAACGTAGGTACCTCGTAGGTATATCTCGTAGCCGCCACTCTCGTTTTCATTGCATTTGCCGGCTGAATACTAAGCAGTGCTTAATTTTTTTCTCTGCTTATTCTTTCCATTTACGTATTTAACAGGCCGTAACATTTCCCGAGAGTACCCTCGGAACAGAAAACCGACTAGAGCCGTCGGTAGTTGCGAAAAACTTTTTACATTATTATCCCTGGTGATACGAATCATCCCGGAAAGTTTTAGTAAAAGAGCTGATTAATACATTGGCCTAATTTATAAATACGAAGAAAATGCGTTGTTGTTTTTCAAAAACGCATTAAATGAAATATTTGTAAGCTGAAATATTCTTCTCGACTTCTCTAATATACTTAGTTCACACGCGATTGAAGTAAAACTTTTTTGCTATTGTACGAGATGGCATTTAAGTTGAAAATAAATATATCATATAACAATTTTGAATAATGTTTATTAGTAATATGGTAACACTCGTGATGCACACATTTATTAGTGTCAACCATTACCACATTTATATAATGATAAATTATACATTTATTTATAATAGCATTAAAAATATTTACAATAATTGAAAACAATAATGTAATTAAAGTCATACTTCAAATACGACATGATCGGTTTGTCATTGTAATTAACATTTAAAACTTGAACCTTCATTAGAGAAATGAAGTAATAGCTGATTAATAAATTCTGTAATATTCGTTCACACAATACATAGCTCTAAATAACATGTAATTATCATGTTAAACAACGCCTAAGAACATATTGTTTTCACAATTTTACTTATCATGTAATTGTGTTTGAAGAACTTCATGTAATTAAAATTAACATACATTTATTGACTGCTTGTTCTTATAAAACTTTTTCGCTGGCGGTATAGTCTTATTCTTTGAAGAGCTGTAGTATCTGTCTTGCATATAAAAATAATTTCCATTTTAATAACCTCAAAAATATATAAAATCTACGAATAATAAGAATTACTTCAATAAACTTACGTTTCTTACACGTCAGATTTTTCATTTGTTTTATTACTTCCACTATAATTATTTACTTGAGACGGGATAAAATATTCTTCTGAATACAATCAAAGCAATCATACTCACGCGACATGATGACCAATCACAATCGACCCGTCTAGAAATGATCTCATCGAGAGCGAATGATGAATCATTGCCATTGACATTGACATCATTTGCACAGATTTACTTTCTAGTCGCGTATAAAGAAGTTTTACTTCAAAAAAATCAAATGAAATTCAGGTGAAATAGGTAGACTTAGAGAGATCATTACTTATATCTTTAATAAAAATAAAAAATAGTCAAAGTTTTAATACAAAAAAGTGATGAATTGTGTCGGGTCTCAAAAAAATTGACACCTTACTATATCCATGATTTAAGCCCTTCAAATAATCTGAAAAAAAAACGACTTATTATTTAAATCTCTATAATATATTGGAATTATTTAATTCGGACGCTTCGTTGTCTTAAAAATTGAATTGCCACTTTTGGCACTTGTTGCCCTGTATCTTCGAAACGGTTGGACCTGCCTTGGCCAAAAACTAATCAGCACGTCTTTTGATGAATAGGCATCGAATGTTTTCTGAGTCACTCAAATCGTCAACGAAAATTTGTATTTGCACATACATACACGCACACACACACGCATACATCCATTTTTCCTGAGGTTTGGGAAAATGTTTATGAGGTCTTGAAAAGTAAAGATACATAAAATTTTGCATGTTAGAAATAAAGTTACAGAAAGAGTTCTAATATAAATATTTTTATTATATTATGTTTTTCTAACTTTTTTGTACTAATTTACCTACATTGGGAAAATGTTCAGTAGGTCTTGAAACGTAAAGATATATAAAATTTGGCATGTTTGAAATCGAGTTACAGGTACAGCTCTAATATAAATATTTTTATTGTATTATTTTTTCTAACTTTTTTGTACCATTGACCGACCCTCGGCCTATATCCATATTTTCCCGCGAGGCAAACGAAAATGATAAATAACAACGGAAAATGAGTTAGCCGACTATGGTGGGCATTAGTCTCGGTGGGAACTTTTAATAATTCCATCTTTTAATTTGAAATGATACAAAATGAGAAAAGTGAGTAGAAAGGGTATGAAAAAGCAAAAAGCGTCGGAGCTAAAACCAAAAGTAAAAGGGTTAGTAGGGGTGTTTTTCCTAATTCGTAATTCGTAATTCGTTCATTCACGCGATTAACTCGAACTCCGTTAATTAGATGATACCGCGGCTTTCGTTTATTACGAAGATGACAAGAGGAATGTAAATATTTTGATATTCGAGTGTTTTATACTATATAATATTGGTGCGAGCAATATTCAAAAATAAGATGGAATTTATAGTAATGTCCCACATTTCTGTGAAGGGATGAATTTAAAAACAAATTGATAATACAGAAGACCTATCTTACTAATTGCGCTCAAATGTATTTAAAGTCTAGTAAACACAAACCTCAAAAATTATCCTGTACCACTCCTTTATTACCTTAAACCCCAACCTCCCCTATCCTGCAATGTTACATTACAATGTTAATCCATTCTATTACAACACCTTTGTTACCGTGACACCCAGCCAGAAAGTCATACGATATTAATATTAATACCTCTGCATAGTGCACCCGTGGGTGACTTAAAGTCAGAGTAGAGCAACCCTACTACCCTCCTCTACTCCTGGTGTCATGTATGACTATGACCCTTTCATTTGAGCGACGGCAGTGGTTTCAAAACGTTTTATGAGGGCCATAAAAACCACCTCAGAGGGTGCGACAGACCAACTGAAGATAAAAAGAACGGCAATGAACAGGCAATTGCATAAAACATTACATGCCGAAGTGGTGAGTTCAACATGGTTGGAAATGTTTTGATAGTAGATAATAGGAAATGAGAAGGGTTTGTGGAAGAATTAAATAAAATATTTGTTTAATAGTGGTACTCTTATTTGCTGTTAACATTGACACTAAAAGTTAAAGTTTTTACAATATTTTATTACAATGCGCCAGAAGTGCATAGCATCTTACCTTAAGGTAAACTACTGGAACTTTCTCTACCGTAATTTGAAATTTGGATTTTTAACTTCCCGAAAGAGAATTTTATGTTTTCTCGACGTTTCAAGCTATTCTGAATCGAATGAGACCATATTTGGAAAAAGGGTGTGTGTGTGTGAACAGATTTTTTTACCGTAAATAGACGTTTTCTCAAAAACGGCCGGACTAATTTCAAAAATTTAATTTAAAAAAATCAAAAATTGTTCGAAGATATTAGTTGGGATTGATAGTGATTAGTTTCAGGTGAAAATCTACCGAGTCGTTTTCTTGTAATTAACTGTTGAAAAGAAAATTAAGCCGATTTTTTTTATTGCCCTTTTTTGGCGATATAAATCATGGTCTTATAGAACTTACTGAAATATTACGGTCTTACGGCTATTAGTTTAATCTTTAAAATTCATCAAAATTTGAGAAAATGAGTAGCTTTTTTGACGTTTGTTAAAATTTAAATTGGACGATTTACTTGGTATAACTAGAATACTTGGTCCCAATGAACATACTTCTCAAAAACTAACCTTTTCTTACACCAACATAAGCAAAATATTTTTTCTGAATCTTGCTAATCGGGCGCTCTGTCGGAACCAAAGAAATTGAAGCAAATGTCGTATCCATTATTAACTTCTATATAAAATAACTGATAATCTGATCGGATATGTGTATGTCTAATGATCGTTCTTGATTGCCAATGGGCAATTTTTTAACTAGATCTATGAAACCGCTGGACCTGCATTCGCAAAAATTCAGTCAATCTAATGTCCCGTTCTCTTAAAACTTGAATTGCCTTTTTTTCACTTTTCGTCCCGTATTTTTGAAAGGACCGGACCTGCCTTTGCCAAAAACTTATCAGCACATCTCCCCACCAATAAAAATCGAATACTTCTTGAATATTTCAAATCAGTTGATTGGTGCTTACCTACTTCATTATTTTATATTGGTCTAGAAAAATTACTAAGCTTATTCCATACTTCTTAGAAAAACAGTGTTATACTGAAAGTGAAAAAATACAACCAATAACAATTAAAACTATAATTTTATAGGCGCCTAGTGCATAATTAATTACCATTTTATTAGCCCCAAAACTATCCTATTCTCAAGCAATATAAATCTAAATCGATAACAATCTTTTTCGTATTCTATATACCCCCAAGTGGTCCCTGCGTCATAAATATCTCTGACCCAATTCTAAAATTTAGTCCCAAAGCTCACGAATGTTTTGTTCTATTTATTTGCACGAAGACCTTTATACCTCAAGGATATTTACATTTCCTTCCATCGAGAAATACATCTCGAATATGAGAAAACTTTTGCTGCTATTGATCGTAATAAAAATTCTATAAATAATTTAACTCTTATGTGAAATTGTCTTCTTATTTGTATTCTGACGTCATAAAAATTTAAACATCATATTTTGAAGATCGTAGTTCGAAACATTACTAAAAATGTTATTTTGTGTAGGGAAACTTTTTCTGATACTACCAATGGAAGTATTCAATATATTCAATTAAATTTTAAAATATGATCAAAAAAAATAATACAAAATCCCAAAATTGAACCATTGAAATTTTAGATGATAAATAGTTACGTCCATGATTAGAGGCAACATCAATTCAGTTTATTATTTAACCATATATAATAAACCCTGTCCAAGTCTTCTGTCTTCGACTATACAATCATATACTCCACAATATCCTTCCAAGGGCTACAATTGAGGCTCCGGTGGCCACTTGAAGATTTCTCATTATGAGTCATGATCATTGGTGCCAACTGAGCGCGAATTTAATAACGAAAGGGACTGTAAGGGCGACTTCTATTCCAGCAATTCGTAATTCTCGATGAAGAAAAGGGTGTCCGTCCGTCTGATGGGTCTGCCTTTGTCGGTTATTAGATTGCGTTATATATTTATGAGCATATAAATGTAACAACTGGGCGAGACAATGAATGGTAGAAATCAGAAGTGGGATTTCAGGTCTGCCAGAGGTTGGTAGAGGTAAATGAAAATGGGCAAAAGCGACCTGGCATGTGGTAACAGTAGACATATGGTATGTGAGATAATGAAAATTGCTAAATTTTAGTGTTGAATTACTAGTTCCCATTTTTGTATTTTCTTCTTTAGGATTACCTTAATAATTCTTATTTAAACTTCTCCGGCCAAACTCTTAATTTGATGATTTTTTATGATTTAATCGCTTATCGTAGGCTGATAATATTTTAGTATGCCATTTTAGGCTACGAAATTTATCGTTATACAAAGTTTCATCAAAACTGTCATTCAATTACAAAGAAACGGTCCGGCCGATTGTCTCTAGTGAATATAATCATGTTGTGAGTTGTTTCCAAAACTTATTGTCTAAATAATCGTCTAAGTAAACAACGGAATGTTTAATCAAACTTTTCCATAAATCTATATCCCATTATCCACTTACCCAATTAAATCAAAATTGCTACATATTGAAATCTATAAATGGAATTATTTTCCTTCGTGCCATTTGATAAATGCTCTGTTTCTATATTCTGTAACAAATCCGCCTACATCGAAAATGTCTCGAATCGAGAAAGTTTCCTGTCGAAATAACTAAAGTCAAAGGACACCTAAAAATAAAATAGACCATACACTAGCTAGAAAGTCTTAGTATATTCTGTTTTCGTCTTTTCGTGAAATATATGCTCCAGGTAAGCAATAAATAATAAATCGACGTGAGAGATACCTTTGATTTACTTAGGCGACGTAAACATGGAGCAAGGATCATTCTGAAATTTTTCTATTTTCGTTTTAGTGTAGGATGAGTAAAAATACCAATTCAGTAGGAATTAGCAGTAACAGCAAAAAAATGGAAAATGATTTTTTTTTTATTTTTACGTTTCAAAGGTTTCTGAACATTTTGGCATACCTTACACAAAACGGTTGTATGTGTGCGTTCGTGTGTGCCCGTATATGTACTATATATGTATGATCGTTTGGATACAATCTTTTGTCCACGATTTCGAGAGCACGGATTAACCGATTTGAATGATTCAAAAACAATCGATTCGTATTGATGGGGAGATGTGCTGATTAGGTTTGGGCAAAGCAAGTCTATCCATTACTTGTTTACATTTTTGTGGTGGCAGGTCTAGCAGTGTCGGAGATACGCATGAATGTGAAAACAGTGCATCCGATTAGAGTGATTCAAAAATTTGCATATTGCTGTGTGTATGATGTTTGTTCTTTAAGATGAATATAGATATTAGTCGTCACACAATATAAGCACTTATTATATCAGATTTATAGAATACGTAATTTATAACAATTATAAAATGTTTACCACAATTGTTATCACTTGTTGGTGAATTTTTATTGATGATTGATTATTTTTATTTTTTAGACGTTTAATTAGTGTACGGAAAGTTTTAGCAAATTGCTTTAGGACGCAATGCCATAAGACAAGCTAGTTTTTATTACAATAAATGGACTTTGGCTCACTGGACTTTGGTCAATTTTTATTGATGATTGATCATTTTTATTTTGCAAATATGTAATTACTGTACGGGATCCGGCATTGCTGTAGCATTAATTATCTAGAGCTGGAAGCTCTATTTAGAAATGGAAGAACTGTTTCATATTATTATTATTATCAAGTTCAGATTGCTGTTCACATAAAAAATTACAACAATTCGTTCAAATTCAGAAATGCCTTTTTTGGTCAACTTCCAAAAGCGCGTTACATGAATTATTGACTGAAAGTTTAGTCACTTACTCTTGAAAAATTGTGTACAAATCCTTCAGCTCTACATTTATCACTCGTCTTGTGACTATTTCTATCCTAGTGTAGAGAGAGTGAAATTCGGTTGATGGAAAGTGGCATTCGCCATGTTTTAGCAATATTAATAATTAAAACGAGATACACTTCCTCCAACGCGAGAGAAATGTTGTGTCGCGAAGGTTGACATTGACATCAACGGGCGAGGAATGGAATGGAACTTTGACTTGACGTCGCCCCAGTTAAATATGTACGAATAGCTATACTATATAGATCATATATATATATATATATATATTATATATATATATCCAAGTCATGTTTTGGCATCAAAAAGCATTTGTTAACAAGTTTCGATACTCCATAATGAATCACTTGTACATACCCGTAGAACTTCTTCAAGATGCTTTCTAATTACTCCAAGAAAAATTATCATAACATTAGCATTGTATGATTAAGAAGCAGCCGCCAATATTGTTTGCATGTCACGTCATGTGCATTCCAAGTCGCAATTCAAACTCAAACTCAAACAAACGAACCAGGAGTGAGGAGAGAGCTGGCTGGCTGGATGGCGTGTAAAACCACATTGTCAGGAGCAATTCTCGAGTACATGAACTCGAACCCGTGGCAACGGTTCCTAGTTTTTGCTCCCGGAGCGTGGAACTTTCTAATTACTTCAATTTTCGCATGAAACAATCAGATGTATTATTCAGCGACAAACTGGCAGAATCGGGGAAGGCCGGGGTTACAGTACCTACTGAGAGGCTGAGAGCTTTCCCGGGCGAGGATTATAAAGTTCTAACTCGGATGTAAATTTTTTATGAGGTTATATTTTGACATTATTTTTACTGACATATTTTGTATACCTTGATATACAATTTATATATTGAACACTAATGTTCTGCACAAAACAACGTTTTTCTTAAAAGAAAATGCTCATATTATACATGCATGTACCATGTATCTCAAATTAATCTGAAACACGTATATTTTCATTTCATTATTCATTACCGCGTAGCGGTTTCGAATAAACATTTCAAATTGGCTGAGAAAATACACTAATTATGGAACAATGCAAAATTAAATGCATAGCCCCATTACTCATTTCTCTGCAAGAGCTATTATAGCTCCGGAGCAGAACTCACTCGCGCACTCGTTGTTCGCTGTTTTCCTACAAATTCCCATGAATTTTTCTCAATGCAGAGGTATATGATCATAAATTTAATTGAGAATTATTATCACAGCTTGCTCTTGCTGAAATAATTCAAATATGGTTATACTACATTTTAGCGAAGGTCGTAGCTAAATCGTATGGCGTGTGTGGAATTAAATGTTAAACTAGTGGTGCATGGCAAATTGCTGAAACTTTTCGAACTGTAATTAAAAAATATTTAGAAGTTATTCTAAAAGTTTCTAATTTTTAAAAAAAGTGCTTTTTTTAAAAACAAATATTTTTTTTGTAAATTTACAATTTTTTCCAAGTTTTAGACACAAAATATTGAAGTACCGCGACGTAGTCTTACATTGGTAGGAACCCATAGGAACGTCAACAAAATTTGTACTTACTATTTAAATTTCATAATTTGATGTGTTCATTTATTACCATTAAATGGCGTTTTTATTCTTCTTTTATTGGATCAATAAAAACGCTGCATTTGCTTTTCAAAAATTTCATGAATTCTTAATTTTGTCAACACAAGTAAAATGTTTTAAAATCATTCTAAGTTGATTCTAAGGTGATTTACTATTTTTGCTCCGTATCTTCAAAACGCTCGGACCTGCCTTGGCTAAAAACTCATCAGCACGTCCATCAATAGAAATCAAATGTTTTCTGAATCATTCAAATCGGTTGTTCCGTATTGTCGAAAAATTGTATTCGAACATACGTACACATCAATTATTCATTCATTTTCGAATATACACAAATACATCAATTTTTTTAAGGTATACCAAAATCTTCAGAATAATTTGAAATATAAATATATATAAAATTTTGTATACTCGATTTTTTGCGATTACTATAACTTTAACTATGGGCAAAGATAAGAAATAGGTAGGTCAAATAAAATGGCGTCACTAATTGGAGACATTTGCATGTAGTATGTCAGATAGATATAATGTTAGGGGTTCATTTTACATTCATCATTGCCCATCCATGTTAGTCAAAAGAATAAGCCAATAGTCAAAATCATTATGAATTTAACTAGGTAACAATAAAAAATAATGAATTAATATAAAACCAGATCATCTGGTGATAATCTATCCTCATTACTTAAACAACAATACAATTAAAACATTTCTGCCTTTATATTTATCTCACATTTTCCAACAATGCATGGCGTGTGCATGCACATAAAACGCATACAATTTATCAAATAGAAGCTAAGTAATAAACACGTATCTGAATGTTGCATTAGTGCGGATGCTAATTTAGAGAATTTCGCACATTCATTTCGTCCATTACAATAATTATGATTTAAATTAACCCCTTTTGCGGTGCGACATTGCCGCAGAGCCGGAACTTACTAAGGCATTCTAATTCGTGTATCACGTACCAGAAGTAGTAGAAGTAGTAGACCTGGTAACCTGGGTACTACGTGGATTATTCGTCTGACACGCAAACTGCATTGTGGACATGTTTACTGTTCTTAATTATGGTCGTTTCAAACGCGGTACATTGTTATTAAGATGCACTAAAAATGTCTGAGACTTTACATGTGAATTTTATTTGAAGTATAGCGTTGATATACTAGTAGAAGTTAGGAGTGGGTACCATTTAAACTAGTTGGTATTGGTATTTAGCCTTGAGGCAGTTACATGAACTTCCCGATATGTGTAATATCGATTAATCAATAATAAACAATTAATTTATGAGTGATTGAAAGTATTCCGAGTGGATTTATTACACATAATTCAAAACAACGAACATGTTAACTCGAGTATTTTTCTAAAAGCAAATTTCACAAATCATAATTTTTGTATAATACCCAGTTTTCGTAGGCGTTAATGGCTTTCAGTATGTTCATTAAGACCAAGTAATCTATCGTTAAACCAAGTAAATCATCCAACTTTAAATTTTAACAAACGTCAAAAAAACTACTCATTTACTCAAACTTTGAAAATTTTTAAAAATAACTACTTGTCGTAAGGCCGTAATATTTCAGTAATTCTATAAGACTATGATATACATTGCTAAAGATAATCATAAAAATTGTTTTAAATTTTTTTTCAACAGTTATTTTCAAGAAAACGGCTCGGTAGATTTCACATAAAACTAATCATTATCATTTCCAACTTATATATTTTCGAACAGTTTTTTTTTTTTTAAATAGATTCGGTACAATGAGCTTAAATGGGGAAAAGTTTAACACTCGTTTTCAAATTACAAGAAACGGCTCGGCAGATCGTCTCACAAACTGACAACTATATTGCTCATTGAGATACATCGAATGGCTTTTAAATTTCTGAAATCGGTTTAGGCGTTTTTGAGAAACGTCGATGAAAAGTCTATTTTGACAAATGCCAAAAAAACGATAATTACCATTTTGCAAACTTCGACGAATTTTTAAAGCTAACGAGTTTTCGTAGGGCGGTAATATTTTAGTATGATCTAGAGACTACTAACTATATCTACCGTCAAAAAAAAATCATGAAAATCGTCGATTTTTTTTTTTTTAACTCTATTACAAAACGGCCCGGCCGATCTTCACCAAAAACTAATCAGCACGATTCCTAACCAATATCTTTTGAACGTTTTTTGAATTTTCAGAATTGCGGGCTAAAACGTGGACAATTTTTTCACTTTTCTGCTATTTATAAAGAAACGGCTTGAAATGATCGTCGCACAAAACTCTCAAAATCAGAAACGCTAGTCCTCATCGAGATACATCAAATGGCTTTTAATTTATTTTGAAATCGGTCGAACCGTTTTTGAGAAAATGTCGATTTACGGCGAAAATCTGTTCACATACACGCACACACACACATACTTTTTCCAATTCGGTCTCATTCGATTCATAATGGCTTGAAACGTCGAGAAAAGCATAAATTAGCGAATCGGATTTTTTGATAAAACAACCTTCTCCTTCGGAAGTTAAAAAAACATATTCGCGTTACAACGTTGTTGTATTATTTGTTTTATTGATGCAATTAATTATTCATCCACGATTTGAGAGCACTGGTCAACCAATCTGAATGATTCAAAATCATTCGATTCTTATTGATGGAGAGATGTACTGATTAGTTTTGGCAAAGGCAAGTCCAGCCGTGTCAAAATACGGACAAAATTGGAAAAATGACAATCTATTTTCTGAAAGAACTGATTTTGATTTACCTTACAAAATTCTCTATCTCCTTCACCAAACCACCAATTAACAGTCTAAGATCACACTAATTAAAAACTTCTCAATTCTAATCCGCATTAATTCATTTAATTTGTTTATACTCTTAATCTTTTCAAGTGTCATTTTCCCCGCTATCAAAATTTTCCCAAATGTCGTTCAATTATGATCCGAAGGATTAAGCGATCCGTAATCTAATGGTTTGCCGGAGATGAGAGCATATGGGAGGGATGAGGAAATACCGAAGGCGATATTTAAACTTTTTAGATTAATCCCGGAACCGCTTCCGGCTGTACTGATGCTGCTGCGTGTCACCCGGAATATTTTCCGGAGGATATCGGGAGGACGGAGGTTGGAGGTTCCGTATGCCATTTCTCTTAGATTGTGATTGTAGATTGGGTGGGTTTTATCTATAGTGGGTACGAATATTATAGTGAATCTTAATAGATGAAATGATAGTGTAGAGCGGGGCTTAAAGGTCCGCGGTTAACAACCATATTCGAAAGTAGAGGTAAAAAGATGTATAATCAATCATCACCTTGATCCTTATGATGTGGCTATTGGGAGATAAATGGAAATGTTTGAAAATCGATAACAAAAGTATTTTTTTTTCGGTGTTAGTTTTATTTAGTTGTAAGCACAGTTGTTTAGTTTACGAGACCTAAGTTTAAATGTTTCATAAGACGAATTATTGATTTTTATTTAGATTTATCTATTTTTTACATAAAAAGTTACATGTGGGTGGGGTAAAAAGGATCAACTAAACATTTACCCTGTCAAAGATGTAAACAAAAAAAATAGTAAATAAAAACTAAATAATGTTACAATAAGCAATTTTACAAGACATAAATTACATCAATATTTATTCCAATCCTGCTGATGATTTGTTTGGCAAAGTACTAGATCAAGGTTATATACAGTTTTACCTATATCTATAAGCAATATGCTTGTAAAATTTATATTTTGCAGTGGTTCAATAATGTTAATGTATTAATTCGATTATTTGATTAAATGATTCTTTATAATTCAATCACTTTTTGTGGGCCTATAATATTTTATTAATGAAATCTTTCATCATACAAAATTTCATAAAAATACTCAAAAAAACTTATAGCAAATATTTACGAAAAAATGGTTCGGAAGATTTTTGCAAAAAAACATTTTTCGAATAGTTTTTGAATTTGAATCGATTCAAAAAACGTGTACGACAATTTGTACACTTTTGTACTAAGTACAAAGAAACGGTTCGGCCGATCACCGGCTTTTGAAAAAAGGTCGCAAATACTTACAAAACACACACATCCTTCAAACTTCAATTCAAATATACTTGAATCGTTGAGAAAACTTGAAATTAGAAAATCGGATTATCTGGTGTAGACAAATTTTTTCTTCGGGAAGTTAAAAGAAACTTTAATTAACTTAGTAATAGCAAGTTACCATTAATATTACCAAAAAACCGCAATCATCCTCTAACAAATTACAAGCAATAATAAAGGTAAACTGTCCCAGCCGTGTCCCTAAAGCAAAAGTAAACATTACTTCTGACTCCGGGTGCCTATTTTGTCACGAACCCGCAATCATTTGACAATCTCAGGACAAATAGCACGGTTTCATATCTAGTCATCATGATCTCCTCCTCTCGATCTCCCATACATATATTTAACTCAAACCACTGAACCATCAGGCGACCAATATAAGACACCAAGACGTCTGTCTGGAGCAGAACCTCAATACATGCCTCATTAAGTTGAATCTCTGGTTACGACGGTATCAGGGATAGATAAACTTTATGAGAGAGAAGCTTATGCAACAATATTTAATAGAAATGAAATTGTTGGGTTTGACTTTGGATGGTCATTATTTGGATGTTATTGTTAAATCCTAATAATTATAGGAAATTTTTAGCTAAATGATTTGTTTACTTTTACTTAACATAAATTGCCTTTTGGACTACTATTTTAAATTAAATATTTGCATTAAAACATATATTATAAATATGTTATAGTAGGATACTTCAATTGCCATATAACCACAGTAGTAATTGTTTTGTACATAGCTTTTAACCACTGGCCACTGTTTTATACCCATGACGAGTATATTTGTCAACACACAAAATTCAGCAACTCTTTCATGACGAATATATTCGTCAAAAACAGTTAATTAAAAAATCCTACGAAATCATGTGTTGCTTTAACAGTTTTGGCATGGCTGCTAAAATATCAAATTGCGCTATGAAAGACACAATGAACAGGAAATTAAACATTAAATCGTGCGCCCTGCTCGGCAATATATATATATATATATATATAATATATATATATATATGTATGTATACGATATAAACCCTCTCAAATCATAATGTAACTCCGGGCATATGAAGGAATCCTTATGGTGCTACCACGTGGAAGATAATTTGATGCAACGATCTCGACTCGACACCACATCATACTGATTTCGTAATAGAATTTCATCTACGTAACTGATATTCCGGTATAATCAGTAGAATATGGAGAGAAACACTTTAGTCTATGACAAAATAATGAACTATATACATCACAAAATGATAATCGTATATAATATGTTACCTGCTAATTGAATTTGCTTGCTCATTTTTATAACGTGTTGAAAAATTTAT
>NW_020539725.1:71060059-71079980 GCF_003426905.1 Ctenocephalides felis
TCTTTATCACTTTCTTTTCCATCATTAATTAACGTTACCGCAATTTTAATCACATTAAACTTCCACCGTACATCGATTACTCGTGTGTACTTACTAAATTCTTAACAATTAACGACGTCTTTCTCACTAACAGACGGTTGCAAAAAAGAAGCCTTAAACCTCGAAGCGATCGCTAATCTATACATTATCACCCGATCCGTGGTGGCATGGGTGTTCGGTTGCCTTTCCATGGGCGTCGTGTAAATACGACGATGGGGATTCAAGAACCATCACCCTCCCCCTTGAAGATATATCACCAAATCGGCGCTGCGTCGCGCCATTCCAATGGCACTAAAAACGTACAAGCCGATGGTGAGGGCAGGGGGGATGGAGATAAATTGAGAAAACAGCTAGTTGGTATTGGTATTTTGCCTATAGGCAAGTTACATAAACTTCCCGATATTGTAGATAATCGACTTAATCAACAAAAAATAAATTAATTTATGAGTGATTAAAAGTATTTCGAGTGGATTTATTACACATAATTGAAAACGAACTCGGAATATTTTTTAAGAGGAAATTTTCAGAAATCAACAATTTTTATAATTGAACCAGTTTCCATAGGACTTTAATGGTTTAGTATGTTTATTAAAACGAAGTACTCTATCGTTATACCAAGTAATTCGTCTAAATTAAATTTTAACAAATATCAAACAAACTTGTCTTGTCGTAAGGCCGTAGTAATTCAGTAAGTTCTATAAGACCATGATATATATTGCCAAAAAAAGTTCCATAAAAATCGGCATAATTTTTTTTTCAACAACGAATTACAAGAAAGCGGCTCGGTAGAGTTGACGTAAAATTAATCAGTATCATTCCCAACTAATATGTTTCGAACAGTTTTTGATTTTTTAAAATCGATTCTGTAGTATGAGTTTAAATGTGGACGAAAAGTTTAACACTTTTTTCCAAATTACAAAGAAACGGCTCGGCTGATCGTCTCACAAAACTGACATTAGATAATTCTAATCGAGATACATCAAATGGCTTTTAAATTTCTGAAATCGGTTCAGGCGTTTTTGAGAGAAAACGTCGATCAAAGATCTAATTTTGACAAATGCCAAAAAACGATACTAATTTTGAAAACTTTAGTAGTATGATCTAGAAGTCTATGGTATCACCATCAAAAAAATAATAATAAAAATCGTCGAAAAAAATTTTTTCAACACTTTATTGCAAGAAAACGGCCCGGCCGATCTCTACCAAAAACTCATCAGCACGATTCCCAACCAATATCTTTCGAACGATTTTTGAATTTTCAATATCGATTCAAACTGCTGGATAAAACGTGGACGAAAACATTTTCATTTTCTGCTATTTACAAAGAAACGGCTTGGCTCATCGTCGCGCAAAATTGCTGAAGCGAGTCTTCATCGAATGGCTTTTAAATTTTTGAAATCGGTACATCCGTTTTTGAGAAAACGTCGATTTACGGCAAAAAATCTGTTCCCACATACACACACACACTCACGCATACATCCTATTTTCAAATTTAGTCTCATTAGATTCAGTGGCTTGAAACGTCGAGAAAACATAAAATTCGCGAATCGGATTTTTTATGAAAACAAACTTCTTCTTCGGGTAGTTAAAAATGGATTTTTGTCTGACGATACATTTCATAGTCTGAAATAACATACTAAAATATTATAGGCCTACTGTAATCAGTAAAATTATAAAAATTCATCAAAGTTTGGAATTTTGCCTCGCGTTTGAGCGATTTTAATTGGAATCTATATTTCGATGTTTTGTTTCTACGCAACTAACGTATCACGATGATTTTGAAAAACAAAAATCAAAATATTCAAAATACTTCAAAGCATAAAAAAAATTCTATTCAAAAAGATGAATTTTTTTTCAAAAAAATTAAAATTCCAAAAACTATTGTTTTCAAAGTTCTGAAAAAAATTGATGTTTTTTTGAATCTTTATTTTTTTGTGCGGGAAGTTCAGTAATTTGTCTTTAGGCACGATGCCATGCACCACTAGTTAGAACTATATTTGCTGAATTTATTCTTCAGTTGGGAAGAAAGTTAAACTAAATTATATTTTAATAATAATAAATTCATAACAATATATTTCTTAAAATCTGCTTTATTATTATTATTATTATTATTAAAATTCAACCTTGACTTTTAACCGGTCAGCAAATTCAACAAATACTGCCCTTCCCGCTAGCTAGGCAGTGACGTGTAGGATTAACGCTGCAGGCCCCAGTCGGGCCCTCATCCCCGGTTGAGCTAATTTATGTCGCGATTAAATCTGTCGCAAATCCGAGTGGCTCAATCGTTCGGGATGAGACGATTCGGATACTGTGGTCTGAGGGACCAAAATGAGACGCAACCGTACGTACGCAGGGTACTACGATGTCAACCCTTAGAGTGTAGGGGAGATAAAGAAAATAAACCACTTATAACTTATAAATTTTGACCTCAGAAATTGATACATATGTTAACAATTATTGATAAATGTATACAAACATTTCAAAACAAGCGTGAACTAAATCATAACATTCGTAAACATGAGTTGTTGTACTAACCTCCCTGTATCAAAAACATACTTTTTATGAAATTGCTGACGTACATATGCTTTTTGATCAGCTGCATGGCAATCTATATAAATCTGTTATATGCACTCTGCAATAAATACTACTGAGCAATCTGTCTTGCCTACAAAATTATGTTTGATTTTTAATTATCTTGAAGAGATATACGCGTCACGTATAGCAACTATGAATGATCAAAATACCAACGTACGTTTCTTAAACAGCACGACATTTTTAGATATTTGGTTTGTTTTTAACTTCCCTAAGGAGAAGTTTATGTTTTCATTTATTATAATTTTTGCGACGAACGAATTATTTTTATTATTATTAATTTTATTAATTAATAAATTATTATTTATTTTATTAATTTTTTAAATATATAGCCTACAGATTTTTTCCAAGAAGACTCAAAAATACAATTCTTTTACACAATTAATATATATACAATCATTATACAATATAAATAAATTACAATATATAGTAAAATTAATAATGCACTTAATACAAAATGAATAAGATAAAATAATGAAAGATAAAAGGAAATAAAAAAGTTAACTTGAGTAGATGAGGATTATTTGATTAGGTGAAGTGTTATGAATATCTATTTCATTATTAAGTTAAAGTTAGAGGACATAAGTAGAATAGGCGAATTTAAGAGAGAATTAGATTTAGGAGTAAGATAATTGAAAAATAATTGTGAACGCGTAGATAGCCTAGGGACATTAAAGGATAGTTGGTTAAAAATATGAGGACAGTCTTTAGCATCATGGCAAAATTAAAATAAGAATATACTAGTACAGATAAATCGACGTAAGGCAAGAGAAGGTATACATTACATATAAACAATAGCAAGAAAAAAATATTATGATGACTGCATCTTTAAGACACGCATTTGTAACATACGATTTTATGTGTAAAACGCCTAATCGTACAGCAATTAGACATTGTCACAGTTTTTACTATCAAGAAACAAGCACAACGTGGCGTTGTCACGAAAAAGCTATGTTACGGGCTCTGTTACGGCAGAATTGGTCCCTAAATCTAAATTTCGACATAACCTCAAACATTTGTTGACATTTGGTGTTTCGTAAACCACATAAAATTGAATATAGAATCAAAGATATCACGTGAGAAGACGATGTCGACCAATCATATTATTTTTTTTAAAATTACCACATCGATGACCAATGACGAATCAGTATTTGTGGCGTAACGCATTTCCGTTGCATTTTCGCTGATTTACACCTTAGTCGCGCTTAAACAATTTTTATTTTATTAATAAATTTATGATTTTTCTAGTGGTGCATAGCATTGTGCCTTAAGACAAATTGCTGGAACATCTCTGGAAAACCTTTAAAATTTTTCGAAAACTTTGCAATAAATGAGATTTTTGGGAAATCTCATTTATTGCAAAAGTTTCTTGAAATTTTCGAAGAAAATTGAATTTTTTAAAAACTTGAATTTTTTATATTTCAAAATATTTTTTTATACTTTGAATTTTTCTGAAAATGTTGAAATTTTGTATTTTTTTTTACTTTTTTTACTCGATCTTTGAAACCGCTAGACCTGCCTTCGGAAAAAATCAAATCAAACTTCATTTTGTCATTAGAAATAAAATGTTTTTTAATTTATTTATATTGGATGCTCCGTTCTCTTTAAAACTGATTTTTGGCTCTTTTTGTCCAATATCTCTAAAACGGCTGGACCTGCCTTTGCTAAAAAGTAATCAGCGCATCTCCGAATACGAACAGAATGTTTTTTGAATTATGAAAATCGGTTGACCCGTGTTCCTGATATCGTCGATAAAAATTTGTATCCACACACACATACATCAATTTTGTCTAAGGTATGCCAAAATGTACAAAAACCTTTGAAACGTAAATATATGTTAAAAAAAATATTTTCCATTTTTTTGCGATTACTATAACTTACCCTACAGGAAGTTAATAATACAATATTTAAAAAAAAATAATATTGATCCTTGAAATATCATCGCCCCATCACATTACGTTCACAAGAATCTCTCCGAATGATTTTTGGTACTTGTGTCCTCTTACTTCTTCGGGTGTCCCCGGTCTCCTCTATATTCAAAAACTCCCATGAATCCTAAATGGGGGTGGTGGTTGGTTGGTTTTAGGAGACAGATAAGCGAAATGCATTACCGATACGAACGATACATTTATACAAGAGCGGTATCAGCATCAGCAATGTGCTTACGCGTTCGCCGCAGAAGTGCACCCGATGTGTGATATCGGTTACATTGTTTGCATCTAGTTGACAATTTTACTAGCAACAATCGAGGAAAAACTTAAAACAAAAACTATTGTCGAGAATGTAATTATATAATTGGATAGATTTACTATGCATCTAAAACTGTTTTTTATTATTATCAGAAGCTGTGATTCAGAACTACCACTCTGTAGTAGGGAATGCAATACCGATGGAAAATTTCTATACCGGTATTTCGGTAATTTTTCGTTTTAAAACCGGAATACCGGTAAATTACCGGTATTTTTATTATCTTAAATAAACGTAAACAAAATTGAAAGTTACTAGTACAAATATAAAAAAATATATATACAACTACAACTATATTCAACTAAATAATAAAAACAATAAAATGAAACAATAAGTTTATTTTTTTAAATAATAATTTAACAAAATTATATCCAATTTAATTAATTCATTATCACTATCGAGTATATTGAGTACTTTTCACCAAAAACAAACTTATGAGTAAGAAAGACCAAAAACTCATAAAAGATCATATTACATTATTATAATAAACTGTATTGTCTGTATCCGATGTTGAGTTAGCATAATCTCCAATATTTTAAAAAAATAATTTTCTTCACTAATTTAAGATCGGTTACTATAATTTTTGAGTATTGTTATTATAACAATGTGATGCTTCTATAGTATTTCAAACTTCGAAACGTTTTTGAAAAATAATATTTTATAATTACAATAAGAAGCAAAAATATTTAGTAATATTTAGTATTATAATTATAGTATTCAGTATAATTATATGTATAAAGTTAGAAAAAAAAAATATTAGGTTGTCAAATATCTCCTTCCGCTTTTTTGCTTGGTTTACAATACACATTTATAATAAAAAAAGGCGGAAGGGAGATATTTGACAGCCTATTATTACGTAGAGGTAATCTGTATGATATAAAATATTTTGACGCAAATATCACTTGAAAACCGTTACAATTTTACATAGATGAAACAAACATCATTATCTATCAGTCCAATTCTATTTATTGTAACACGATATGAAGCCCTTAGTAAAGCAATAAATATTCAGTTTAATGACGAGTTGAGATAAAATATTTGACATTTGTTTATCCTATAGAATCACTTGAAGATATAGCTGTTTATGCGGTTATGGAATTTAAAGATAAATTTGTTCCGAGAAATTTAAACTTTAGTGTATTATGTATCAAATAGCGCTTATGTAAAAATACCGAAAATGCCGGTATTTTTGGGGTAAAATTACCGCCGAAAAATCGGGCGGTTTACCGGTAATTCGGTATACAGGTATACCGGTATTGCATTCCCTACTCTGTAGTTATTTTAAACTTCTACAATATATTTCACAATATTTTATTACTACCATAGGAAAACTTTCAATTGATTTCCAATTAATGAATAAAAACTCGATCCACCATCAAATGTGTACACAATACGGCGGAGCGAATATTAATGAAATCATTGCTCTATGCACATGCCTGCAAAAGTTGATAAATTTATAAAAAAAGCTTCGGGCTGTATATTAGTTTAGCTAAAGTTTAGTGAGCGTTAAATAAGTTATGATGGTAGGAACGGCCACGTTCGAGTAAATTAAGTTGATTTTACGGGAAAGTTTCCGAGTCCGAGAATGAGGGGCGCTTATAAATAACTATGTCGTGCGGTTGGAAAGACTTTGGTAAAGTGACCGCTGGGGGAAGAAATGAAATATTATAAAATTAAATATATATATATATATATATATATATATATATATATATGATCTATTTTTAACTTTCCATAAGTTATAGTAATCTATCAAAATTTGAAAATGATTTTTTAACTTCCCAAAAAGTTTGTTTTCACCAAAAAATCCGATTCGCTAATTTTTATTTTTTTAACGGTAGATACCACAGTCTTATAGATCATACTAAAATAATACGACCCTACATCAAGTCGTTTAATTTTAAAAATTCTTCAAAGTTTGCAAAAATGAGTATCGTTTTCTTTGGCATTTGTCAAAATTAGGCTTTTTATCGAAGTTTGCTCAAAAACGCCTGAACCTATTTCAGAAATTTTAAAGCCATTTGATGTATCTCTATGAGGATTATCATTTCTCAGTTTTGTGCAGCGATCGGCCGAGCCGTTTTTTTGTAATTTGTAAAAAAGTGTAAAACTTTTCATCCATATTCACGCTCATACTACCGAATCAATTTTAAAAAATCAAAAACTGTTCGAAAGATATTAACTGGGAATGATACTGATTAGTTTTAGGTGAAAATCTTTTGTAATTAACTCTTGACAAAAAAATTGAAGCCGATTTTTATGGAACTTTTTTGGCGATATATCATGGTCTTATAGAACTTACTGAAATATTACGGTCTTACGACAAGTAGTTTAGTTTTAAAAATTTATCAAAGTTTGAGAAAATTAGTAACTTTTGGCAAAAACAGGTCCACCTATATCGGAGACACTGAGCAAAGGGTGCAGAAAATTGAAATTAAGTTTTTGAACAAACAAACCATCCAATAAATAATGGGAAAAAGTGATGATTTGTTTTTGGCAAAGACAGGTCCAGCCGTTTTGGAGATACGGAGCTAAATGTACAAAAAAATTGTAGTTTATGGACAACGAAGCATCTGATTTATATGATTCAAAAAACATCTTGCCTCTATTGACAGTGTAAAGAGCCGATTAGTTTTTGGAAAAGCAAAAAAAAAAATTCAAAAAATCTGTTTAAATTTACAGAAAATATCTTTTTTGAATATTTGATTTGATTCGGATTTTAATTTAATTTTAAATAAAATTCTGCAGCTCACTCATATACTTCAAATAAACAATTTGAACTTTGCAATTCTGTTCTGATATTTCTTAGAAATATGAAATAAGATCCATGATTCTGACACTCTTTATTAAAGTTTTGTTTATTTACTTTTTATATATTTGTCTTTGAAATACGAATAATGAAAGTTAAGTGTTCATAATAATCTAACTGAAAACATTAAATAGTTCATTACGGTACGAGAAGTTCCAGCAATTTGCCATTGCCAGTTGCTGATTATATTTAAATTATCATTAAATAAAATTTAAAAAAAGTTATTCATTTTCTATAAATTTCCATTTTTCAAAAATCTGCCCTAGCCATCCGTCTATGTTCCGTGTGTCTAGGTACCTAGCTCATGGTGTCACGTTATAAATAAAATATTAGTTTTCTACCCAGTACAACAGTTTAGCGAATGAATGACTCCAGACCTCATTCATCATATGTGTTATAATATAACAACTCGATTTTTATACAATGTTCCAAAATAAAAACTGCGCTATATGCATTATTCAATAGATCAGGATCTGTGAAGCCACGTTGAAATAGGGCGATGCGATTGATCGCTTGATTGCGTACTACTCTCAGGGAAAGTTTTGGTATTTTATTTATTTTTTTTGCATTATGATATGTAAGTGAAATACTTTCTATATCAAATTAAAATGATAAGGATTAATACAATGTACTTAATACAATGTAGGCGGGGCATGTAAAAATAGAGGTCTCGAGGACTACCTGGTGTTTTTGACGACTAACTTTAAAATCAGTTTGCATATGATACTGAAGGTATATTTTTCTCCGCCTATTAATTGATGTTTTGAATTATTTACCAGCAAAATTCTAAGATTTTCATACATCATACGTATATATTTAGTGGAAATGTTTATTATAGCGATTCCTGCGGGCATCTTAACAAGATCTAAGTCTTTGCCGGGTATCATGTCAGTAACATAGTAATTATTCCGGAATTCTACCTTATTCAAAGAGGGTATCCGTGGGATTTAATACCTCTATTAATAATTCTAACTATATAATGGAGATGACAAGAAACCATTTTGCTAATTGATTTTAAGCTGATTATGTTAATGTCAGACTAATTGGACGCTTGAATGGGTAATGCATGTCCTTTATAATTAGTAGAATTAACAGACAGCAGTAGTTCATTAAATATTAAAAATGAATCAAAAAAATGATAGCAAATGTTTACATATATTCCCTTTGGTGGGTGTTGGTAACAAATTTTCGAGTATCCCGAATTGCATATTCGCTCGTTACGTAGATCGTTGGAGCTCTCGAGCTGCGTTGAGTCGATGGTAATCATGATATACGTTTGCCTTTAGCACAGATTCCTTCTTGCCACGGTGTTATGTGAATATATAGCAGATAAAACGTTTCGACTTTGAGTTTAGAGATTCTTCCCTCATTGTAAACGAAGAGCTGGTCGTAAACCACATGGAGAACAAGTTTTGTATACAAAATGAAGTGTTCTGATTGCGATTCTTGATATATCGGAGAGAAGTGTCAAAATTTTGAAAAAAGATTTATAAGAACAACCTCAAGTTTACTCTAATGGGATTTTTATAAAACTTTGCACGGTAATAAAGATGATAGTAAAACAAGACTGCTTAAAATATCATAGTCCTATGAGAAATGGTTTAATTATGAAACATCTTTAAATTTTTGAAAAATAGACCATGAGCAATACAGCATTCCGTATTATTGTCTTGGTAGCTCAGTCAGTTTAAGCACTTGTTTCTATTTTTTGCTCTTGGATTTATACATAAGAGAGTTATTAACATGATCGAATTAAAATCCCGTCAGCGTGTAATTTATTTATTTTTAAATTTCATGTTTGTATAAATATTGCAATATTCGTTTTTTTATTAATAATTAATTGCATATATTTTGTGAACAAAAATTAATATATTTGTAACAAATCTATAATTCCATATGTTCTCGTACCTATTTCTTTATGACGAATGTATTTGTCAATCATAATTAACTGGTTAAAAAATGCAAGACATATCTAGAGACAATTATCTCTATATTTTTGATCCTTTAATTTCATATTTTAGTAGTTAAAACTTAATATTTTCTTTAATTAACCCTCTGTACAGTGAGTTACAGTAATCGAAAAAAAAATCGTTTTTTTTATTCAACAATATTTTACAACTGTCCTACATAGACATAAAGTAAATGTTTTGGCAATTATACATATGAAAAAAAATCGAAAATAAATTTTTTTGTATATATTTACGTTTCAGAGCGAAAAATCGTCGTGTGCATATGCTTAAATAACATGTTTTGTCCACGATATCTGTAGGATCAACCGATTTGAATGATTCAGAAAACATTCGATTCGTATTGATGAGGTGTTGTTCTGATTAATTTTTGGCAAAAGCATGTCCAGCCGTTTCGGAGATACGGAGCAAAAAGTGCAAAGAAATAGTAATGTCTAGGAAAACGGTACATCCGATTAGAATGATTCAGAAAAATATGATTCGTTTTTATTAAGTAAATAATTGATTACATTTTGCGAAAGAGGTTTAGGAGATAGGGAGCAAAAATTGCAAAAAGTTGTTGTTTTTAATAGTACGGCGCACCCGATTAGAGTGATTCAAAAAACATATTGCTTGTAAGTACAGTGTTTGTTTATTATATTTTCGTTCTTGTAGATCAACATGGATAAAGGTCGTCGCTCAAATATGAGCGCTTATATTATATTAGAAATATAAAATAAGACGATGGAATTTACAGTATTTATTATTAGTTCTTGATACATTTATGATTAATTATTTTTATTTTGCGAATGTTTTATCGCAAAATTTCATCAGTTCTATATTTAATTTAGCAAATTTTCATCAGTTAAATATTTAATTTGATTTCTCAAATATGTGCTTTTCTGTATATTTTTATAAGTGATCATATGTTTTGATAGAGCATCAGCCCCTTGTCTATTCCAAGTTTTGAGCTTCTTCCCTCGTTTATATTGGCTTGTTTTATAGTAGGATTTAAACGGCATCTACCACTTCTGAAAACAGAATCTGCCCTTTCGAGCAAGATACTTGTAGAAAGCGATCTACATGCCGCTGCGAAAACTCTTTCATGTTGGAAAGTTCAAAGAGTTATGTTTATGAATTTTTAGCTACTGTGGTGAACATATACCTAGTTATTTTTTTACACGAACTGAGAAGAAAACGAAATTCCAATTTTATGTTTTATGCAAAATAATAAAGGACTATGTATTTGGAATAAAAAAAACATACTAACAATCTGTCATATTTAATCTTGATTTCTATAGTCAATTATTTAGTATAGTGTTCTATGTTCTATTATTTTTACTATTGACCATTGGAAGACTACTATTTATTATTATTATTATTCTATTATATGACGTTCGGTGATTTTTTTTAAGGTAAACTTTTATCACTATTGTTTGATACCAGGCTGGAATGCATAGACTTGCAAAATTCTTACTTCTTGCCTCGAAAAATATAATTTTATTCCAATCGATAACCCAAACCATTATTTATATCCTCTGTGGTGACTTATGCAGAATTTATATCTGCGCTGGCAAAGGGTTTAGTTTCCTGTACAAAATTACATGCCATAACACATATATCATTGTTCGAAATAAACAGATATCAAAAAGTTGCGAAAAAGTCTTCATTCAGCAGAAAGTTTTACTGTAACAATAAACAAAACTGACAAACTAAAAATAAAATGTTCGCATTTAAATGTTATACACAATATATTTTTATGCGAATGAATTCACGTTTCCTGTAAGCTGGGTGTATGTTGATATTTCGGAAAATTCAAAAGAGAGCTGGTGATTATTTAGTATTTATTTACATCTTCTAATAATATGAAAGTAATAATAAGAAATAATATAAAATAGCTGATTTTAAATTTTTTGTGCCAGAAAAAAATTTCAGTAACTGATTTTTTTTCTTAATTTTTGATGTTTTGTAGGTAAGTTTTCAGATGAATTATAAGTAATTTTTAAAGTTGATAGGAAAAATTGTTTACATCCAAGTATAATGTTATTGAATATTCAGTATTTCTTAATTTAAACAAAACACTAAATACTGTCATTTCTAGTTTCCACATATAATTCCTTCTTATATCATGGACAAACAAATTATTGCCATTCAGATTTTACGTACATTATAACAATATAATCTGTGAAATTAAATTTTTTTTTTTCATTTTCTCATTAAAAACTGTATTTACAATAAAATAAAAAGTCTATGACAAGTCTATGAAATTTCATGAAGATCGATTCTGTGGGGTTTAGAATACTTGACATTTCTGCAAGGACTGGTAGAACTGGATAAGCAGGCCAATGGTAGACCAGTGGTCAGGATCTATGATGTGTTAGTAATAACCATCAATTTCCGGAGCCGCAATGACTTATCTATTTGAATTTTAGTTGTCATTGATATTATGAAAAATATTGTATACATGTCATGACATATTATTTTGTTATCCCCCAATGTCACAGCTGACTTGATAGCTACAAAATAAATACCAAAATAGTACAAGTGCACCTTTACCCAACTCTTTTATTATTTTTCCGCGGATCGTTCTCAGCCGCAGATTTCCTTTCTCGGATTCGGCTCAGATTTATTCAAAGACGCTCCGAGTTTTTGCGCCCCCGCGAACGCGCCCCCATTGATAGCTCTATATCTTTAATTCACCCCTATTTTATATACATACATACCGCCCCAAACGGAGACACGACGATGAAATTCACATAAGTTGAAATGCAATTTATTTAACTCGGTTAAAGTTTAAAGTTAAACGCCCAAGGAGCGAAACGCCAAAGTAATAATTGTACAAGATATATGGTAATAAAATTTATTATTAATATTATAATTATATTATATTATATGTAAGACACTTGAAATCATAAAAAGTAATAACTAACTAGCTAGAAAATAAAGTTTTTGTAAAAAGGGCTGAAAAATTATTGTAATGAGTAATCAAAATTTTTGACACTTTTTTCCGATGTAGGAAGAAACGCAATACTAACACTTCATTCTCAATACAAAAATTGTTTTCCGGGTGGTTTATGATGGTATTTATGTTAAAAACACTGCAAGTACATCCATTCAACTTAACTTTGTCTACTAAATGGAACAATAAGTACAACTATTCACTGAAACCGTTAAGCTCTATCGTTCTACGGAATAGTTTTCCCCATGAAGGAAGAAAACTATTGACTTTACGGGAATCTGGAGAGTAAGTCTCTTAGGTGAATTCAACAAGTAGAGAGACCAAAAATGTCTCTTTGATATATAGAAAATTTTTAGTTGCCAATTTTTTGGTAACATGGCGTAACATGGCGTAACATGGCGTAACATGGCGTAACATGGCGTAACATGGCGGAAGATGGCGTAAGATGGCGTAACATGGCGTAACATCGCGTTGTCATAACAACCTCTTAAACCCATGGTTTATATTCATATCAATGAGTTGAAATATATTTATTATAATTTTTTTACAAGGATGCAGTTTTTAGTTAGGTTAATGCAGAAATGTTGAAAGAAAAATTATTTGCGCTTGGTATCATACTTTAAACTAATAAACAATATCACTACTGCCTGATTCAACTTGTCCGAAACGCTGGTATAAACCTGGACCTCCTGATGACAATATCACAAAGTTGCAAACCCCCACTAACCCTAATACAGACTATAATTTATAAATGCTGGTAGCAAATCTGCTGGATATCAAGTACTTTATGAAAGTACATTTAGCCCCGGTTTTCCCTAAAACAACTACGAACATTAGGATCATCGTTAACAAAGTAGCCAGTACATTTGTTGCAATGAATGGAGATAAATGCAATGAATGGAGATAAATGCATCGAATCCAGATAACGAGAGCAAACTAATCGAAATGTATGTGAGCCAATTGAAAATACATTACTGATAGTTTAATGGTTGAATTGAAATGTACGACTGATAAAAAGTTGTACGATGCGGGCTTTTCAAACAATTCAAGTGGCTAAAAGTAGTTCCTTAATGAATTTGAATGGGGATTTGTTTTAATTAATCATTAGTCATTTTATTGACTCTTAAGGTGATGAGTGATGGTTACAAATTGATGGAAAACTGGCGCCGGCATATGTTTGATAATTTGAGTTTCTAATGGTCTTAAATGTGATAAATGCATGATAGGGTTGCTTATGTCATTTTAATTTAATTAACATTGACGATATGGAAATTTTAGTAAAAAAATGGGTTATCATTTTTAGGGTTTCAAAAAAACTTACGCATAAATGCGAACTATTGGTGTTACGAAATCTAAAAATCTCTATAAAATCAGTCAAATTTATCTTGTCAATACAAGTAGAATGTTTTTTTGAATTATTGAAATCGGTTAATCCCTGTTTCCGAAATCATCGTCAAAAATTTGTATCCGCACACACGCACACACACGGTATGCCAAAATGTTTAGAAACCTTTGAAACGTTTTAGTTTTACGACATGCATAGATATTACATCTGAAAACAATAAATTTTTTATATATTGAATTACAAATATTTATCTTATATATATATTTATTATTTTTTACTAATTCATTTGCTCTAGGAAGCAATATTGATATCACTTTTCCAGAATGGAAATAGAAATTAGCATCAAAAATATCGGATAAAATTTATTGATTAAAAATAATTATTATAGAAAATATAGAAAACTATATTTAGATATATATGAAATTTATCTATAATATATCAAAAATTATTTAATACCCATATTTCAATTAAATTTAAAACACGTGGTAACATATCTATAAATAACTTCAAACTGACTAAAAGCTCATCAAGATTTCTCGAAGAATCAATGATGCATATCACCTACAAACTTTTGAACCTAACTCCGAAACATATGACCTAACTAATTATAAATATATATGAGGGTAATATTTATCATAATCTATGTATTCTAATACGAAACACATTTCTTATATCATTAAGGGTGGTCCAATCAGTTAAAAAATTTAATTAGATAAATCTGGTCACTACGAGTTTCGCCACTAGTATGATGCACGTGTTAATCATATATTTTTTAATACAGTAACTTTTCATAAATTTTTAGATTTTATTAGCGTAAATTAATCTTTGATGTATATAAATAATAATAATGGGTGTACTGCCCTAAGGCAGGTCCGTGAGCTGAGTTAAAACACCAACTCGATTCAGGAAAGAATAGTGTGAGAGATTTCCCATTGCCATTTCACACCGCAGTGCCCGAGATGGGCTTATTTTCAATTGGAAACATTTATTTTTAAACATTTATTTAAGCTATTTTATTATCACTTTTATTAATTTTATATTCAAATTAATAAACAATATTATATGTAAACAAATAGTCTAATAATTCTAAAATTTTGAGTCAAAGATTATATAGTATAGTAATTATATTATATTATTATTTATGCCATTTTCATATTTTATGATTTTACTTATACTTGATTAATTTGAACGTATTATCCTCTACGATTACAAGTTTGTTGACCTGTAATTATATATAATTATAGGTATTACAATTAATAATGAATATTAGTTAATTTATATCGGGAAAGAGCATCTCTTGCTTGAATATCCATAATTTGTTCAGAAAATTTAAAAAATTTTTTTTGAAAATGTTATCTATACTTGATTTGGAGATAGACCCCTATAGCATTACGAATGAAAGGGGAAAGTGAAGTAAAACCGACTCCTGTACACTTTTCTAGTAAATACACTCGTTCCTTTACAAAACCAAACTGCCCGTAAAATGAGCATAAACTTTCCTTCGAAATCCGTGAGAATCCAGTCAGAATCGAGTCAGAGAGGCGCGACGAATTGCTGAGTTTATTGCTGAAACGCAACTAATTTAATCGCATACCGACCAACCAATCTAGTATTCCCAAGAAGTACTACTTATTACCAGCACCACCAGCCTTCCAATTCGACTCGATTCCTCTCTCTCGGTTTAATTACTTCCCAAAAGGAATTGGATGCGGCAAAAGTTTCGGAAATTGTTTTCTTCATACTGAACTCGGCAACCAGTTTAGTAGCTATCTGCATTGCACGAGAGAGTTTTGACGTTTCGCTTATTATAAAATTGGTTTTGAGGTTAATGGAATGAATTTGTGGCCGAATGCACGGAACTAACTTGTATTATTATATTTGCAAAGTTTTGATATAAAGGATAAATGTTTCGTATTGGGACGCGCGGGACAGGGTTTGCCTCCAAATCGATGGAATAACTTCAGCTAAATGAAATTCAGTCAAATAATCAAAATTTGAAATTTGTTCAATGTTACGTCATATGTACTTAATAATAATTTTACATAAAAAAACTTGTTAACTTCCCGTAGGGTAAGTTATTGTAATGGGCCAAAAATCGGAATTGAAAATTTTTACATTTCTCGACGTTTTGAAGGTTTCTGAACGTTTTGGCATACCTCAGAAAAAATGGATGTGTGTGTGTGTGTGTGTGTGTGTGTATGTATGTATGGATACAAATTTTCGCCCACGTTTTCGTGCGTACGGATCAACCGATTTGAATGGTTCAAAAAAAAATCGATTCCTATTGATAGGGAAAAGAGCTGATTAGTTTTTGGCAAAGGCAGGTCCAGCCGTTTCGGAGATACGGAGCAAAGAGTGCAGAAAATTAAAATCGAAGTTTTGAGAGAACGGAGTATCCGATTTGAATGATCTAAAAAACATTCAATTAGTAATGATTGGGAGAAGTGTTTATTAGTTTTTGGCAAAGGCAGGCCCAGCCATTTTAAAGATACGGAGCTAAATATGTAAAAAATGGCAATTTTTGAGAGAACTAAGCGTCCGATTTAAATGATTCAAAGAACTTTCTGCTTGTCTTAATAAAATAATTGATTTTGGAAAAAAAAATTTTGTTCAAATTTTTTTTTTTTTTTTTCTTTACTTTTTTGTATATAGAAAATATTTCAGATTTTATTTTTAATTCTGACTATAGTTCTAATATACTTTACAAATAATTTCAACTCTGCAATTCAGTTTATATAATTCTTATAAATATTAGACAATGTTACAATCTTACAATAATCTATTTGAAGACATTCAGTATTCCACGGACATTTCGTTACGGTACGGGAAGTTCCAGCAATTTGCCTTAAGGCACGATGCCATAATTGCCTCAAGACAGAATTCCACTTACAGCTAGTTTTCAGTCTGAATTAGTCATCAAATCACAACACAATCGAGTAGTATATTGTACATATGATATTAAATTGGTGGTGCATGGCATCGTGCCTTAAGGCAAATTGCTGGAATTTTCTGCACCAAAAATTAAAATTTCAAAAAAAGCTATAAATTGTTTTGAAAAATGAAAAATTTGATTTTTGAAATTTTTGAAACTATTGATTTTTTTTTAAAAAAAATATTTTGATGGTTTTTGAATATTTTAACTGAAAGCATAGGTACGGAACCCATAGAAATGTAAACATTTGTACTTATTATTAAAATCTTTGGCTTTTTGGACCGCTAGATGGCATATTTTCACTTTTTTATTGGACCTGTTTTCTCAAAAATCAAATCAGTTTTCTGCTTTGTTAATGGCAATAAAATGCTTTTTGAATCATTCAAATAGGTTGATTCGTATAATCGTCGACAATAAATTGAATCTGCACATACGTACACACACAAATTCACACATACATCAATTTTTTCTAAGGTATGTCAAAATGTTCAGAAACCTCTGAAACGTGAAGATTTCATTTTCATTCAAAATTTTCATTTTCAATTTTCAGTCTATTACTATAGCTACGGGAACTTTGCCAGATGTATTAATGAGAAAAACTCGGAAAAATAACAGAAAAAAAATTACCACCCGGAAACAATGTATATTTTCAAATATCATTTTTTTCAACTAAATACAAAGTTCTCCAGAAAGTTCATAAACTTGTACAATGTTTCCGCTTTAAAATAACAATTTGTAATGTTATTACTGACTAATTATCCGTGTCCAACTATTATAAATCTAAAAAGTAATAAATCCGTTGGAGTTGATGTTGAACAAGAAAGATGGTTGCAATAACAAAATACTTTACGCGCACGAATAACCCTTTATAATGTTCATTTGCATATTCCATTGAGCAGAGAAATACGTAATAGTTAAGCGAAAACTTTTTTAATGTATTTTTCTCTCATTGCATACATTTTTATAATGGAAGGCTCTAAAAGATATTTGCAACTTCTTGAATAAATTTCACGATTTTATATGTGATATTTTATGCCGTTTGTTGCGAAGAAAAATTATTCGAGTTGTGCTGTTTTTATACATTGATGTTTAGCATAATTAAAGATCTACTAGGAAGAAAAAAAAATATTAGAAGAAAATTGAAATAATTCATTTTTTTAAATCACCATATAATTATAAATCTGCAACAAAAATCGACTCTGTACATAAATTTAAAACACTATTCTTATTTTTTACCACTGGTAAATGTATTAATTAGAATTTTTATTCTATTGAAATCATTACGTCACAGATATCCATTGTTCTTAACGACATAATTAGCAGACAAGCCAGACTTTTATAAATGTCTGCTTGAAAGAAATATTACTTGAAAGCCGCTTAATAACGTCTTTTGGAACTCGGCGCGGAGTTGCACAAAAGTTGCATTTGCTCTGGCTGCCACCAGACGAGCATTAGTAGACTCCGAGTTGGTGGACATCGTTATTAGAATAAATATCTAAACAACTAGATTTTTCATATCTGGCTGTGACTGTCTACTGTAATCAGTAGTTACCTACGAAACACGAAACGTACATCTTAGGACATAAATTCTGATTAGAATCACAAAAGCGCGCGGCGCAATTCCGAAACTTTGGTGATTTTTTTCTGTAATTCAAGCACTTATCGTAGCCCTGTTATATTTTGATATATCAGACTACGAAATTTATTGTCGTTTTATGAAAATCGCATTTTTTTTTAAATTCTGAGAAACGGCTTTGCAGATCTTCACCTAAAACTAATGAACTCGATTTCTAGCCAACATCTTTCGAACAGTATTTGAATTTCCGAAGTCGATTTAAAATTGTGTGTTAATTATAAAAAAAATGTTCTTCTCGAGGTGCATCGAATGGATTTCGAAATTTTTTAAATCTTTTAAAAATTTTTGAGAAAACGTCGATGACAATAAAAACTCACATACTTTTTCTATATTTCCAACGTCGAAATGCTTATTGATCGACAAATAAGTCTGATGTGATGACTGCGCCAATGTTTATATAGGTGAATTTACATTTGTTTACTCTGGTCAATTTTAAATATTAAAGTAAATGTAAAATTATGTCTAGTTACTCCAAATTTAACAAAAAAAAAATAATATCAATAATATTTTATCAGTCCTAGGGACATATCCTTCCGTATGCAACTCTCGGCGCGGGCGAAGCAGAAAAAACTGCTCCTTTATGTCGGCAATAAAAAAACGAGACTGGTATTATTTTTAATGCACAGTAATCCCAATAGAACCATGCTTTTAATTAAGAAAGCGATGACCGGGGCGAAATGAGGAAAAAAATAATTAACATTTAATTCCTGTTGTGTTTAATCATTCCATTTCGGGCGCATCACGATATACCTACTATGTAGTATATGCGAGGGCGGTTTTATGCATTTTTTCGTTTTACTAAAGGTTGTGAATCTTTTTATTTCTGCTTATTATGGCCGAAGACGGGGAAGGCGAGGAAGTTTTACTGCTGAGTTTTAAAATTTGAAATTAAATCTTTGTTTATTAAATTGTTTTCTCAAGTACCAGGAATATTTCCTATTTACATTTTGGAGTTTGGGTGGAGAACGACAATATTTTGTATAAAAGAAGCATAAGAATTTTTTTTGTAGATTCTGATAATGTGCAAATAATATGCTTTACGTGATTGCATTAATTTGCAAGAATAATTGTGATTCTGGGGATGCTGATTTAATAGTACATCATAATCTGTAGAGCTGATATGTAGTTTTTTCTGTTGAATAGTCAAAATAAAAATTATTATAATAAAAAGTAACCAGTCTGTCTATTATGATGCTTTGAACATTAACTAGCACAAGCTAGTCGATTGTTTGATGTCAATTGCCCAGCTTGATATCAAGCAGTATGATATCAAATTTTCACTTGATGTTATACCTCTTAAATATAATCACTAGGATGATCAAACTATTATACAGACTTTTTATTATAAAAGAAACTATTCACAAACAAAATGTTTTATTATACATCATTATTATCGACAACCTTTTGTTATCCCAC
>NW_020539725.1:71080980-71120846 GCF_003426905.1 Ctenocephalides felis
TTTTCTAGGCATAGCGCGTAGGGGTTGAATGGCGAGTTTGTGCAATGCGCTGTGACTAAGGCGGTAAGATATTACAATTGAGTAGATTTTGTATTTGCATTAAAACGCGAGCACGGATCGTTTTATAATTCAAACTTGTTCCATGCAAATCCTTGGCCCTCGGTGGGAGTTGGCGGGACCTCGACGGGACGTAGAAGGGACGTCGTAGGGCGGCGAGTTGGGGAGGTGAATCAAGTCGCGGACGGTTGAATGGCAAATTGAGAAATAGAGAGAAATTAGACGAATGGCTAATGGTGATTTTGTGTGGAATTTGTGGTTATTTTAAAATTCAGACTATTTTATCATTTACCTAGGTCAGCTACTTTTCCCATGAAAATCGACGATGCATTACAACTAAATCGAATACTTGCTTTGATCTCAAAAATTAGCATGATGAATTAAATTGGGAAACGTATTTAGTACAATTAAATTAATATATCTATTGATGATATGTCTATGATTAAAAAGCATGGGAGACAAAAAGAAAAAAAAATACATTAAAAAATGTGAAAAAAAGAAGGGGGGAATGCATAGTGGTAATTGGGAATGATGGACGACGAAGGGTGAGAGAATCATTTATCATTTATTTGTGGTGATCTTCACGCCATGGACCTGCCTTAATATATAATGAAGAATATATGTTGAAAGAACATAAATGTCCAACTTCTACGGTTTTTATAACTTCTCAAAGAAGTTCGTGTTCCACCAAAAAATCCGATTCGCTAGTTTCATGCTTTCTTCAGTTCTCGCTTCAAGTCATTCTGAATCTAATGAGATAAAATTTGGAATAAATATGTATGTGTGTATGAGAGTCAATTTTTTTTCCTTTTGTAAACTTTTTTTTTTTTAAACTCGACCGATTACAAAAATTCAGAATCCAATCGATGCAACTCGATAAGGACAAGGTTATCATTTATTTGTGGCGATCTTCACGCCAAGGACCTGCCTTTGCGCAGGCTACATTAGATTTCAAAACGATAAATATATAATGATGAATATATGTTGAAAGAACATAATGTCCCACTTCTACGGTTTTTATAACTTCTCAAAGAAGAAATTCGTGTTCCACCAAAAAATCCGATTCGCTAGTTTTATGCTTTCTTCAGTTCTCGCTTCAAGTCATTCTGAATCTAATGAGATAAAATATGGAATAAGTATGTATGTGTGTATGAGAGTCATTTTTTTTATTTTTTGTAAACTTTTTTTTCAAAAACTCGACCGATTCCAAAAATTCAGAATCCAATCGATGTAACTCGATAAGGACAAGGTTATTAGTTTGTACGACGATCACCCAAGCCAACCCGTATATTTGTAAGAGACCAACTGGAAATCGTATTGACTCGTATTTTTTAGTAAAAGCAAAAATTTTATTTTTGGAATAACCTAAATATTTGAATCTCAATATTTATTGATTAGGTTGATTATGTCGTATCGGTAATTTCATGCAACTTGCCTCAAGGCAGATTGCTACTTGCAACTTACAGAACAATAAAAAAAGTGTTATATCCAGTTATATCTATTCTGTATAATTGCATTTCAAGTAAAATTGATATCTCAAGTTCAAGTTTAATAAACGTAGAGTCTTGTTAATGAGTCTCTCGATTTGACTGGTACTTGTCTCAGTGCCTTGTTTTGTATTGTCTGTAGGCTCCGTAAGATTGTCTTTGTGGTCGCATTTTCTACACCAGTACTGCTCCAATCGATGACAGGTATAATTTCCGTTTGTTTTTTAAGCTCAGCGGGCATGTATGATTCAAGAGAGGTCTCAGTAGATTTAAATCACAAATGTTCGTCAAAATTTTATGTTTGTGAGCCTCCAGTCCAGGGTCAGGCCAAGGTATTTTGACTCTTTAGACCACTCAACTTCACGGTTGATTTCTTTCAAAAACTGATCTTTTAAATTCTTATAATAATTTAGATCATTCTAAGATTCACTGCAGTTGAATATATGGATTGATTCACGAACTACTTTTAAATATAATCAGGTTTCTCCTTTTTAATGCAATTTTTTTATATGGGTCGTTTATCATAGTGCTTTTCTGTTCGAGGTCTGTTACAATTCGAGAATCTACGCTAGTTATAAATGGACATTTTTCTTGGTGATTATCATCACATTTGAGTAAACTTTCCCAGAGACATCTGACTTTATTATGAATGGGCTAACGAACTGGCTCTCGGGGTGGCTTTGTTTCGCGATCGGTTACACGCGCCATTCTATCCCGTTTCATGAATTGTTACCAGCTATGGGAATTACAATTGCGATTGCGACCGACTCCGGTAACGGTTACGGTTACGGTATTGGTATTGGCCATACTACCCACTGTTGTTGCCACTTGGTTTAAACATGGTTATATTTAGATGGTTTACCTTATATATTTTTCTTTAAAAATTTTCTATTTGATTTTCATGTCTTTTGTTTTTCTAACTATCTTTACTTATAACCTTGATAAAATAGACTTTTTGAGGCTGATTCTATCGTAAATAGACCAATGCTATAACAAAGCTTTGTTACGCAGCAGTTTCATATAATGAGGTACTAAAACCTGTCAAAATCCTATGTGGTAGCTGTACTGTCAGGCGTTTTAGATAGAAAGCCTAACCTAGAAAACGCACAAATTTCATAAAACGATGTTATCACAACTGGATCTTTGTGATATGGCTGGATAACATATAAGTGAAGTTGCAGTTTATGTGTAAAACGCGCGATGGCATAGCAAATACATGTCATTTTGATTGAAACGTTTTAGATAGAAAGCCTAACCTAGAAAACGCACAAATTTCATAAAACGATGTTATCACAACTGGATCTTTGTGATATGGCTGGATAACATATAAGTGAAGTTGCAGTTTATGTGTAAAACGCGCGATGGCATAGCAAATACATGTCATTTTGATTGAAACGTTTTAGATAGAAGCCTAACCTAGAAAACGCACAATTTCATAAAACGATGTTATCACAACTGGATCTTTGTGATATGGCTGGATAACATATAAGTGAAGTTGCAGTTTATGTGTAAAACGCGCGATGGCATAGCAAATACATGTCATTTTGATTGAAACGTTTTAGATAGAAAGCCTAACCTAGAAAACGCACAAATTTCATAAAACGATGTTATCACAACTGGATCTTTGTGATATGGCTGGATAACATATAAGTGAAGTTGCAGTTTATGTGTAAAACGCGCGATGGCATAGCAAATACATGTCATTTGCATTTTGTATGAAAAGTGGAACATAACATAGCCGTCAGAAATGGCCTGTTTATTTTTATGCAGCGTTTTTTAGTCATTTCGCTTAAAACATATATCAGACCACTTTTCAATAAACAATAGTTTTATAAAAGGTGATAATGTTCTTCAATTTCCTTTAGAAGACTCTGTTCAGTAAATAATTTTTTTCTATTACAGTGATAGCAATTCATTTAATTTTATGTTCCATCACACCAGTCTTCATTATTTTAAATGCTAATTATTATATTTATGTAAATACTCCAATTGCACATTCGTCCAATCAACTATACATGAAACGTTATTTGTCAAAACATCGTGAATAAATATATTGATAGTAATCAAACACATCGATGTCAATATATTATAATCAACGTGAAATATATCAATCTCCATTTGCAAATTTGCAAGTTTCCAATCGAATGCTATAACAACTATTTAGTTCAAATAACAAACTAATTAACCATTTGAAATTATTGGCCGAAATATTTGACGATCGAGTTGGAATAATTTCCCAGTTGCTATGACTGAATGGATGATACTGAGTGATAGATGATAGGCTGATGTAGAAAAATTACAATTATTTATGAAAAACAATTTATATATAAGGTTGTCAAATATCTCCCTTCCGCCTTTTTGTATTATAAACCAAGAGCAAAAAAGCGGAAGGGAGATATTTGACAACCTAATATATATGGAGACAATCCTCTACATACGAGGTCTGTTCAAAAAGTACCCGGAATTTTCGTTTTTTCAAAAAAATATTTGTTTATTCGTCTACATTAATGTGGTCCCCTTCAAAGTAGTCCCCCCAGATATAATACACTTATGCCAGCGTTTTTTCCAATTTTCGAAGCACCCTTGATATTCACTTTTTGATATGTCCTTGAGCACTCTCAGCGATTTTCTTCAATCGAGGAAAACCGCCGTCCTTTCATGGGTCTCTTCAACTTTGGGAATAGGAAAAAGTCACACGGAGCCATATCTGGTGAATTTTTGCACTTTGCAACACTTTATTTCATTTTTTACGCAAAATTTAATACAAATTCTTTGACTTTTCAATTCTTCCATTGTAAAAATCGCCGAGCTCAGAAAAACACGTCGAACCTTAGCGACTACCACAGACAAAGTAAACAGTGAATATAGCTGAAAATTTCATCATACTTTAGGGGCATGTATACCAACACAATAAAAAAAAAATTTTGACAATCAGACACTCCAGACCCGCGAAATTTAATTATTAGTAATTCCGGGTACTTTTTGAACACACCTCGTACATAAAAGCAGTCAACCACAAGAATTATTTAATCTTGCTACCATTTGCAAAACCAAATGAAAATCATTATGTACATAATAAAAATTAACTTTTTACACCAAAATTTATCACATACTAAATTGTGTCAATATATGTTATTTAGACATTAAACTTGACATTAAAGATATAAGACATTGGAATTATTTTTAGACATTAAAATATTTATTTTTTTATAATCGAACACTGTAGCTGTTCTATAACTGGTGACCCCGATAGCTATACAACAGACCTCATCAATCTATTTCATTATCATATATTCTATCTCACTACATTTGCTAATTTCGATTGTAATAATCTGACCCGAATATAGAGCTTTCAATATCGTTTATAATAATCCTTGACTCTCTGTCTATTATTGTATTGAACAACAATGCCGAATTTAATTCACAGTTGAATTCAGTCGGCTGCACCGCCAGAATGTTCTGACCTCTAACCGCCTGTTACATTGTTTTCAGTTAACCAATAAACCGTTGCATATAATAGATGACCGATTGGATAAATATGAATTGTATGTATTGTATATATTGTATGGACAAACGTTATTTTGCACTGATTTCTGCACCTACTTTATATCTAAGGATTTTCTACATTGGAGCTTTGTTATCATTTTCCCATACATCTTGTAGATGGGCGTGTAAGACCCTTCTAGGACCCCAAAAATCAAATATAACTTCACCAATAGATTCTCTTAGGTCTGAGCCCTATCTTAATTCTCTGCAAGGCACAGAAATTCTGTGTAAGAATTTAGCCCGCGTCAAGATCGAGTTAATCCTGGTTATTATGATCATTGATTATAACGTGCCAGTGCGGGCGGAAAACATAATCCATACGTAGAAACAACCGAACGCGGTAAATCTTCCATTAATCCTAAGATTCTCTCTCGGAGCAAACAAACAAAGAGAATGGAAAATATTATTCTTAACTATAATCAGGATTTTGCTTAAGCTTGGGGAAGGGGGATGGTTTTTAACAAATACTTTACTATAAGGAAACTAGCAAACCCGACGAACTCCGTTTCGCCACCAGATGGTTTCGTGAGAAAGATGAAGAAATTTTTTGTTCGTTTTATATTTGAAAAGGAAAAAAATGATTTTATTACACAACAGTAATGAATTTATTTCGATTACAAAAATGAAGTGTTTTTTAGTTGAACTTCTCTAAGTAAACGAAAGTGAATCCGTAAATTATCCGTTTCATTGAAGTGCTCTTTGGTAAACCACATTTTTTGTTTTTTGGTCTGACGTTAACACAAACAAAACGGATGGTTTCCCAACTCGTGAACAGGCAACGTATAACTGCCCATGTGAAAAACAATGATTTTCTAAATTTATCCCGCAAACACTAAGCGATTGGCCTTGCGGCGAACTGGAAATTGCAATGGTTTGAAGTCAAACGGAAGACCAGTCGGAATCATTGGTATGTCACAAAATCGCCAGCAATTTTTGATTGAATGGTGAAATTCAGTGCGTGTACATCACTATTCTTTGCGGCAAGAATTGCTCGTTGACTTAACCAAGCACAATTCTGATAATTCTCACTAATGTCATTACTCGAATTTTTAATTATGGTGTGTGAAGTTCCAGCAGCTTGCATTAAGGCACGATGCCATGCACAACTAATTTTCTTAGCTATAAACTTTGCGGAGTCCGAGACCTTTTCAACGAATGCAAAATTGTCGAAATCGGTTCCTGCGTTATGGAGTTATTTCGTCAGGAAGGAAAACCCGACTTATTTTTATATATATAGAAGATAATACTTAGATATTAAATAATACAGCTGTTACTCTGGTCCTAAAAATATTAATAATTTATTTGAAAGGTTTAATAAGGTACTTTAACAAGTTAAAAGTGCTCAGTGTTTTAGACAAAAACTTATCCTTCCATCGCCCATCTCTCGGACTTCTCATCTCAAATATTGATCCAACAGATGCCAAGACTTGTGCAAGGAACGAGTTAGGTACTATTTCCTGAGTAGAGTGGACTGGTGTAATTTGGAAAACGTCTGTATATACACAAATATATAATAAGGCTTGCATATTCTGCGGTCGTATCCCCTCACGGGGCATTTGTTCAAATTAAGATCACACTGGATTAATAATGACGTCTACATGCCGCTCCGACTAACGGCGTTCGGCTTTCTGCCTGATGCTCCTCGACTGCCCGCTTTTTGGCTAATACATGCTTAGAGGATACAATTCCTTACCTATGTAATAATTTAACCACATGTCATATTATATGTAGGAGAATATGTATAAAAATGTTATGTCATAGTGTTAGTAGCAATACTTGACCGAAACGGCTTGACCGATGATCAAATTTGTGAGATTTTTACGAAATTTAAATTTTTTTTAAAATTAGTGGTTTATGGCATCGTGTCTTAACGCAAATTGCAGGAACTTTCCGTACCAGAATTATATATTCGAGGAAAAAAATCAGTAATCAATAAAAATTGATAAATCTTTACAACAATTGCTTTATACATTTTCAAATAGATAATTATAATCAATATATATTTTATTGTTCATAAAATATACAGTGAGGATCTTATCGCTCAAATCACTTTATATTAGTAAGAGATGCCGAATGAATCCATCTGAGGATGTATTTCTTACGAATAGAATAACGCATTTGAAATATATACATTTTCAGACTGAATTGTAAATTTGAAAATCATATTTGAAGTATAAAACTTTGCATATGTTTGAAAATTTTGAAATTTGCTTGAAACGTATAAGTAAACCTTAAAAATTAAAAATCTTGGTACGGAACCCAACAAAATTGTAACAAAAAAATAGTACCCATTTTTAAAAACTTTATCAAATATCTGATAATTTGATGTACATACGTCTAATGCTCATTTTTGACCATCAAATATCATTTTTTTTTACTTTTTTACTCTGTATCTCCGAAACCGCTAGACCTGCCTTACCCAAAATTTCATCAATCATTCATTTCGTCATTACAATTAAAATGTTTTTTGAATCATTCAAATCGAGTACTCCGACCTCTCAAAAACTGAATTACCGTTTTTGGCACTTTTTGCCCCATATCTCCGAAACGGCTAAACCTGTCTTTACAAAAAACTAATCAGCACGTCTTCATATCAGAAGGATTTTAATGCTTTTTGAACCCTTCAAATCGGTTGATTTAGGCGGCCGAACTCGTGGACGAAAATTTGTATTCAAACATGCATACATACTACACACACACACACACACACAAAAACATAAATTTATTTTTTCTGAGGTATGCCAAAATGTTCAGAAACCTTTAAAACGTAAAGATATACAAAAAATTTCATTTTCGTTTTTTTTGCGATTACTATAACTTACCCTACGGGAAGTTAATAAAAAATATTAGTGGTGTTTAGCATCGCCTTAAGGTAAATTGCTGGAACTTTTCTTACATAAAATTAGAATTTCTAAAAGAACTTTAAAATTTTTTGAAAACTTTAAAAAATGAGATTTTTGAATATTTTGGATAAATTTGATTTTTTTGAATTTTTTTTAGAATAATTTAATTTCTTTTTTATATTTTGAAAATTTTGAACTACTTTTCGAAGTACTACTACTTTCGACGGGTTGTTCCAGTAATTTGCCCAAAGGCATTACTAGTTTTTGTACCAAACATTGGCCGGGCCAGCTAGTATATTTGGCTTGCTGAGCATTGTATGCTTTCACTTTATCCTCGGTTTCGTTGAAACTACGCACGCTGCACAATACTGCCCGTACGAGGTGAAAAAGGAAGTGTAATGTCGCTTCGGTATAAGTGGACTGTATTAATTCGAAATTCGGTTCGAATGACCAAACAATTTTTGAGCGGACCGGGGTTAAGTTGTTAACTCTGGGCCAAAAACAATTATTTCTTAGCTTTAAGGTATTTATATTGTAAGTGAAAATTAATAATATACACGTAGTATACTCGTCAATAGACAAAATTCTACTACATCTCCATAATGAGTTTGTTCGTCAATCATTGTTATTATGAACACGGGGTATTCTAATATTGTCTAGGATTATTATGGTTAATAGTTATTAATATTAATTGATTTTACATTATGTCCAATTTTGTAATGCATGTTTTATGATGTTAGTTCTCGATGCAATTTCAAATTATACTTTTGACCAAGTCTTCTGTAAAATAGACCAATGTTACGGCAAGGCTGTGTTACGGTGCTGTTTCACTTAAGATGGTACTAAAAACAGTCAAAAATACTATGTTTTTGCTGTGCGATCAGGCGTTTTACTCCTAATGGAGCAAATTAGCCCCACTTAAGTCCCGATTAAGTGTGTCATAATTTTATATTCATAAACGAAAAGTGTATCAAAAATATCGATCACAATCACAAATCAGAAAGTATTAAATATTAATCAAATTAGCGAAATCAAATCATATCAGAACAATAATAAAAGCGTGTGAAAGCACAACAGTAAATTGAACAAAGAAATTATTTTTCAGATAAGCTTTCCAGTTATTATGACACGGCAGAAGATGCGCTTATTAAGATATTTTTTTGACGTTTATGCGTTTTCTAAGTTAGGTTTTATGTTTAAAAACACCTAGTAGTGGTTTTTAATATCATTTTATTGTCTAAAATTCAATATCATTATATTGTCCAATTTTATGTCGACGATTTCTAGAACACTGATTGACCGATTTAAATGACCAAAAACATTCTATTCTTATTGATGAAGCTCATTAGTTTTTGGCAAAAGCAGGACCGGCACAGGTCAAAAGGTGTTAAAATGGAAATCCGGTTGTTAAGAAAATTGAGCGTGCAATTAGAATGATTCCAAAAACAATTTACTTGTTTTGATGAAATGAGTATTGATTACATTTTTGAGAAGACGTGTCCAGCGGTTTTGGCGATTCAGTGAAAAAGTATGAAAAATGTTATTTGGAGGTCAAAAATGATCATTTGATATATGCGCGTCAAATTATCAGATAATTTATAGAGTTTTTAATAATAAGTACAAATTTTGTTTTTATTTCTATGAATTCAGTACTAACTATGCAGCGCGATTGCTTTAAAAAAAAAACAAAAATTCTCAAAATATGAAAAAAACTAATTTTTCAAAGTAGTTTAATTTCTTCAAAAGTTCGTAAAAATGTAATTTTTATCAGTTATCAAAAATTTTTGAAGCTTTTAAGTATTTTAAATTACTGTACGGAAAGTTTCAGCAATTTTGGCTCAATGCACGATACCATACACCACTTGTTTACATCTATATTTTCAAGTAAAAATCGATAATAATAATAATAAATAGTGGTTTGCCTGAAGTCAGGTCTGAGAGGTATGAGAGCACCGACATTACATTTTTATTACCATTAACGGTAATAACATTAATAAATGACATTAAATCTTTTATTACTTATTTTTATGAATTTTTCTTTCCAAACTTTTGTTTTCTGGTCCTGTGCTTCGGTTTTTAATTCCTTGCATTTCTTCTTTTCGTGTCATCAATCATCTGCATTTTTCTTCTTCTTACATATCTTTCAGACCTTCTATTTTATCTTCGAAAAAACTGATATATGGGTGTAATAATGCAGGTAACAAACTAAAAGCGGTCAATAGCTAAACATTGGTGTCTTTGGCAAGTTTTAATTTTGCGGTTCCTAAAACAATAATCATTTATCAACCCTTGACTGTTCTTACCTCCTCACCTCTATCATCTTGCATCAATACCCTTAAGTCCATGTATAAATATTGATTCTGCCGAAGTTTTGCCGAGTTGTCGGGCGCATCGCGAAATTGTTCTCCAAGTGCATCTTACCCTGTTTTCCTGCAGTAAAAGGGGTAATTCGATTTATATAATGATGGATGAGTCATTTTTCGATTGTTTCTATACGTGTAACGAAATTAACTACTTCACTACGATAGATGATGAGAATAAGGCAAGTTGGGAATTCTATAAACATAAATTTCTAGCAGGAAAATTGATGGTGGCGTCTGATATATGAGGATAATGTTAAGTTGTGAAGAAGAGTTTAGAGAAATAGTGAAAAGTATCGGATTTCTATAATATATATTTTGATATAAATTATATTTTATGTGTATTAACAGTTACTACTATATTACTTCAATTCGAGAGTGTCGGTTATTTATTTTTCAAATAAAGAAGTACTATTTTGATTTACATCTTATTGTTACACGAAATGGATGTAAATTCAGAATGAAACATTTAATTTTCTTCCAAGAATAAAAGTTAATATCGTCTGAATAGATACGTATGTATTCTACCACACATGTAGAAAAATCTGATTAAAGCTTTTGATCAAATTCAATTACTCCCATTCTGGTGCCCCTCAGTACTAGGGGGTTGATCAAAAATACCCAAATAACCAAAAACAGACTTTAATCATGTATAATTTTCTCTATTGATTACAGGGCTGCGGGTGGAATGTTATATGCCCTAATCAGTTTCTTGTACAGACACAATGTTCACATACGACTGGGTTGTTTTAGCTTTAGGGAAGGGGATGATTTGGTGGTTGTATTGGTTTGCTAAGTGGCCACCCTTCTTAGAATTTTTGGGGTGATAATTGTTTTATTTACTCTGGACACACGAACAGACGGCTTTGTAAGAAGTAATTATTAATATTGGAAGTGTTGGAGTATTTACTAAAAGCAAACACTGTAATGACATTGAAATATAATTCAATAAACGTATACGTATATAATACATTTATTATTGTGATAATAATATCTGAATAAAAATATCTGATAATTTGATCATTTTAAAACACAAAAAAATAGTTTTTAATTTTTGTTTTGTTTTCTGAAATTGCTAGAACTGCCTTCGATAATATTTAGTCAGTTCTTCATGCCATTATTATAAATAGAATGTATTTTGAATGATTCAAATCACACACTCCATTCTCTCAAAAACTGAATTACCATTTCTTGCATTTTTTTGCACCGTATCATCGAAACGACTGGACCTGCCTTTGTCAAAAACCATTCAGCAGGTTTCTCCGTCAATAGAAATCGCATGTTTTTTTCTGAATTATTCAAATTGGTTGATCCTTCCTCTCGAAATCGAACGACTAGTCGTGTATGGCATCGTGCCTTAAGGCAAATTGGTAGATCTTCACGTACCAAAAATTAAATTTTTAAAAAAGAGTAAAAATGTTTTAAACTTTGAAAAAACTAGATTTTTGAGAAGTTTGAAATTTTTGAAAAAAATTTACTTTTTTAGAAAAAAAACTTTTAGAAGAAAATGTTTTTTTTTTTTGAGTTTGAAATATTTTGGATATTTTAAACTTGTTGTCAAAGCAATCGCACTGCTTTAGCTACATAGAGAGACGCTATATCAAAGCGCGTAAGCGCTGCGTCGCCGTCTAACGGACAAACAATGTTACAAAACCCATAGAAATGTAAACAAAATTGATACACATTATTAAAATCTCCATAAAATATATGGTAATTCGATGTCCATATGTCTGATGATCACTTTCGTCCTTAAAATGGCATTTTTTTACTTTTGTCACTAGATATCCGAAACCGCTAGACTTGCATTCCCAAAAATTTAATCAGTTTTCTAAGGTATGCCAAAATGTTCAGAAACCTCTTGAAACGTTAAGAAATACAAAAAAATCATTTCCGATTTTTCGAAAGTTCAGACGTTCAGAAACTTTTGAAACGTAAAAATTTGTATTTTAGATTTTTTACGATTACTATAATTTACTCTATGGAAAGTTAAATATTTATTTTTCTAAACATCTTATGAAAATGTTAATGCAGGCTTTTAGATTTATTAAAAAACCATTTGTTGAGTAAAATCAAATGCTTATATATTTAATTAACATTACTATAAACCAATAAATAAAAAATGTCGAATAAACTAATTATAGTAATTTTTGGTTTGCTAATAAAACATTTATAGCCATATTTTTTGGTTTTGACTGTTTTATATAGAAAACGAATTAATTATAGCAATATATTAATTTGACAAAATTGGGCAGAAACCTAGTGGTGTATGGCATCGTGCCAAAGTGTTTAGAAACCTTCAAAACATGGAGAAATGCATAAATTTTATTTTCGATTTTTGGCCCATTACTATAACCACCCTACAGAAAGTTGCTAAGAGGCGTAACCCTAAATTTTGCAATGTGTAACATGCAGCAAAAATATACTATCATTATTTCTTAACGATAAAATATTTCATTTGATCCTACTTGAAATAAAATAAATATATTAAAATTATATTTTTTAGATAAATATCTAAACTTGCTATAATAAGACGAGCAATTGAAAATACTAATACTCCTTTGTTCGTTGCATGATAAATTTGACTATTTACAAAATATGAAATCAATATCTCAATCTAACAGTTTTCTTGGTATTAGGAGGCGACGAGTTCGACCGTTTTCTAAATGAAAGGTAATTTATATATGTGGGTCGCCCCCGAATATCTGAGCGGTTTCTCCGTTAGTGGTGCAGTTAACGGGCCGTTATTTATCGCACCGAAGTCGTTAAGTTAAAGACCTTAGGCCAGTTAGGCCAGTTGGGGTCAGAGGATCGGTAAATCAGGATTCAGTTATTGTCTACGTCTAGACGAGAATAATAGAAAATTGCTTTGCTGGAGGAAATAAGACGGAAAACAATTGCTAGAGGAAGTAATAGTTAGTTCATCAGGTATAAATCACTAAATTTGCTTCCAGGCGATGCCATAACATTGGGTATGATGATGGCGCCAAAATCCAAAATTACTATGAAAACTGAACCGACTGCATCACATCAAATAACATATCGAACAAACAACTATAAAGTTATGTTCAATTACTAAATATCAAGTGTTGATATTCTAATATATTTTGTTTCACCTTCAATTACATTCCCCATGAAGGATAGTATGAGAGCAATGCACATTAGTACATTGTGAAAACATTTCCTACACCCCAACATTTAAAATATCTAATTTTCGATGTCAACCAAATTGTCAATATATCAGCATTAGTGCAATAAGTCGTAAAGCCGAAAATGAATCATGTATTGTGCATTTGTGAAGTGGTATGTATCTGTGTCGTGTACCTAAAAACATATCCTGCCCATTAAAACTGATTAGAGTGCACATGTGCTGCATCCAACGACGCAGTATTTAATTTATATCTGTAAATACGACGGAGGCACCCTTTAGAAAACTGCTACAATAGGGTAAGCGAGCCACGGTGTTACATAGGGTCAGGGGAGAATTGGAAAAAAACTATATTGAGAATGCTGTATGTGTTAACCAGTTAACTGTGGTTGACGCATATACTCGTCATGAAGAAGTGGCAGAATTTTGTGTATTAACGAGTATATTTGTCATACGTTTAAAAGTGATCATTTTTTATTTAGATTGAAATTTTTGACGGAACAAAATATCTTTTGAATGTCAAGTTGAATAAAATATTTTGAGGCTTTGACTGCATAAAATAAGTAGTTGTAAGTTTTATCAAGTTCTGATTTTTAACATTAATTTTATGAAAAATTTCTGGACTTTTCAAGTCCTTATTGTGTATTTTTCACTATTTATATATCGATGTCATTTTTTATATATAATTGCCAAAAGATTTACTCAATATCTATGTAGAACAGTTGTAAATATATTGTTGAATAAAAAAAGTCATGTCATTATGGTAAAAAAATTAGATACCCAAACGTGTGTGAGACTATGAGCAAAAGATGGTCGACATTTTCTCAAAAATGGTTGAACCGACTCAAAAAGGTTTAAATCGATCAATTTTAATTAGCAAATTAGTGCAAGATTTTATTAACTTCCCGTAGGGTAGGTTATAGTGATCGCAAAAAAACGAAAATGAGAATTTTTATATATCTTTACGTTTCAAAGTTTTCTGAGTATAAAAAATGAATGTATGTGTGTGTGTGTGCGTGTGTGCGTATGTATGTGCGGATACAATTTTACGTCGACGATTTCGACGATTTCGAGATCAACCAATTTGATTGATTCAAAAAGCATTCGAATTATATTAATAGGGAGACGTGATGATTAGTTTTTGGCAAAGGCAGGTTCAGCCGTTCCGGTAATACGGGGCAAAATGTGCCAAAAATGGTAAATCAATTTCTAAGAGAACCGAGCTTTCGATTTGAATGATTCAAAAAATATTTTATTTGTATTCACGAAGTGAAGATTTTTGGGAAGGCAGGTCTAGCAGTTTCGGAAATCCAATTAAAAAGTGAAAAAAATACCATTTGGCGGACAAAAATGATCGTTAGACATATGCACATCAAATTATCAAATATTTGATGAAGTTTTAAAAATGAGTACTAATTTTGTTTCAATTTTGTTGGGTTCAAGCTAATTTCAAAATTTTTCGAAAAAAATTTTTCAAAAATATACAAAGTTTTGATCATTCAAATATAAATTTTAAATTTACAATTCAGTTTGAAAATGTATACATTTCAAATGCGTTATTCTAATCATCAGAAATATATCCTCAGATGGATTCATTGGGCACCTCTTGCTAATGTAAATTTTCTCAAGTGCTTTGCGCGATAAGATCATCACTGTATATTTTATGAACGATAAAATATATAGTGATTATAATTATCTATTTCAAAGTGTTTAAAACAATTGTTATTAAACATTGATCAATATTTATGGATCACTGATTTTTTTTTCTCGAATAGTTAATTCTGGTACAGGAAGTTCCAGCAATTGGCTGTATGGCACGATGCTATGCACCACTAGTTAATTAGTAAATTAGTGCAAGATTTTTAATGATCATTAATGATTTTCAGCAATGAATCTTAAACCGATTTTGCAATCTGCTAAAAAGTAAGTATGCAGGTAAAAACAGCTACGCTGCGCAATTGATTTGAAAAAAAAAGTTCAAAATTTCCAAAAATTTCAAAAATTTTACAAATATTTTTTTTTAAAGTTTTCAAAAAAATTTAAAGAAATTTGCCATACACCACTAGTTTCGAGTGAAATAAAGTTTGATGTAATTTTAGTACTTTTACTAATTTACCCCTGCCCCAATGGGGTTGTTCTGGTATTATCACCGTCTGAATGGCGCGCGACACGCATGCATTCTCCTCCACAATGATCCACGACCCGCCGATCACAGAACCTGTGATGCAATCAGATGACTTGACACAAAAGTAAGATTAATAGTTTTTGCAACGCCTATACTTTTCACGCTTTAGGTATAGGTATAGGTATAGGTATCTATTATCGGGGCTCAGGTTGTGAACGTCTTAAATCATGCGAAATAATCCCAGATCTGTCAGGTGGTTATTGGGTTATGGTGGGACGTGCAAGCCATTGCTGTGCGTTCATGTGTATTGTATTATTGTTATGGCAGTTTTTATGAGGGAAATTGATTAATATTTTGTACGTGAGTGTTTTTCTTTGCCAGAAACCAGAGTACGCGTAGTTTAGACAATTGTTTTATAACATTTATAAGTAAATAAATATTTTAGATTTTGACTAAATTGTCTGTCATATATAATAATGAGCAAGGGACCTATATTCGCGGCTAATATTCGTTTCTACTAGGGATGCATTGTTGTAAAAATATATTTGCTATTAAAAAAAATGGCATTCGGTTGTGTTTAGCCGGTGGAAGGAAAAAAGTGGGGCATGTCATCGTATCTTAAGGCAAATTGTTAGAACTTTCTATACCAAAAATTAAATTTTTGAAAACTTTTATTTAAATCAATGAAAAAATGAATTTTGAATGAATTTTGAACTTTCAAAAAATCTGACTTTATGAGAAATTTGATTTTTTTTAATATTTCGAAATCAAAAATTAAAAAAAATTACTAAAAGTTATTATAATCTATATAACATTTTTGATAATTTGATATGCATATGTCTAATGATCATTTTTGACTGCAAAATAGCTTTTTTTACTTCCCGTACGGTAAGTTATAGTCGAAAATGAAAATTTTTACATATCTTCACGTTTCAGCGGTTTCTGAACATTTTGGCATACCTTAGAAAAAATGGATGTGTGTGTGTGTGTGCGGATACAAATTTTCGTTGGCGATTTTGCGAACACGGATCAACCGATTTGTATAATAATAATTTTAATAAAACATTTGATTTCTTCTGATAAGGAGACGTTCTGATTAGTTTTTGGCAGAGGCAGGTCTAGCCATTTCGGAGATACGGCGTAAAAAGTGCTAAAAATGGTTCTTTAGTTTTAGAGATAACCGAGCGTCTGATTTAAATAATTCAAAGAACATTTTAATTGTATTTACAAGATGAAGAACTGATTAAATTTTTGGGAAGGCACGTCCAGCGCTTATGGACTCTAAATAAAAATAAGTTATTTGGCGATCAAAAACGTTTATTGGACATATGTACATAAATTATCAGATATTTTATAATGTTCCGTACCAAGATTTTTAATTATGGTGCGGTAAGCTTCAGCAATTTGCCTTAAGGCACGATGCCATGCACTCCACTAGTTATTATAATCTTAATAAAATATCTGATAATACAACGTACATATGTCTATTGTTCATTTTTGACCGTCAAATGGCATTGTTTTTAACTTTTTTATTGGATCTCTGGAGACTCCGGACCTGTCTTTACAAAAATTTCACTAGTTGTTCATTTCGTCAATACAAGTGAAATGTTTTCTGAATCATTTATATAACGGACGCTCCGTTATCTCAAAATCTGAAATACCATTTTTGGCACTTTTAGCGTTGTATCTCCGAAACTGCTAGATCTGCCTTTGCCAAAAACTAATCAGTGCGTCTTCTTATCGGTAGGAATTGAATGTTTTTTAAATTATACAAATCGATTGATCTGTATTGCGAAAATTTGTATCCGCGCGCACACACACATACATCCATTCTTGTTAGGTATGTCAAAATGTTCAGAAACCCCTGACACGTAACGATATTTAAAAAAATTCATGTTCGTTTTTTTTGCTATTACTATAACTTACCCTACTGGAAGTTAAAAATATTTTAAAATGCAATTAAAACAAACAATCACAAACACGAATGACATAACATTTAATCTCGCCATAACGATTCGAAACCATGAATTACCAACATATAAAGATGTCGGTGCAGCTTAAGGTAATGACAACACAATAATAGCCCTCCATGTTTACCAACGTATTAAAAAAATTCGAAGGGAACATTCGTTGCGTGTGTGTGCGTGTTTGTGTGTGCAACTAATGAGTGCGTGCATTAAAGTATAAAAGTAAATGGGTAGAAAAATTGAAAAAAGTTATTTAAGCGCAAATATTGTGCTAATTCATCTTGCTTGAATGACGACCGAGGGTTACAAGATTAGCTAGATTGATTAGTATTTACTTAATGCCTAGAATTTGGGGTGAAAATTAAGTGATATCGTGATGCAGGATTTGAAAATCTGAATGGCTTTATTTTGGTTTTTGATAAAAGAATAAAAAATATTTGCTTCTTTTACAATATTAGCCGTATTATTTAACACAACAAATTTCATTTTCCCAAGTAGTATTATCCAACTCAATTAGTTAAAAACTCTGATGGCAGAGTACAAATGAGCAATTTCCTCTTCTGTGTATATACATTAAACATCGCGAACAATTACAGAATAACAAAGTGGTTTTAAACGAAGGAAAATACGAGGCTATCTTTGCGCAATATATCATATTTAAATACGAGTTTCCCTCAACATTGAATCGGACTTTGTCCGTGAAATGGCGTTGGCCCTTAATGGCATATCCCACTGTTTGAGATGGATTTTTAGGAGAAAATACTACTCAAAAAAATCTACTTTAATAATATTATTGATCCAAAATTTAGTCCAAACAAATACATTTCATTAACTTCTCGTATGGTGATTTATAGTAATCACAACAAATGGAAAATATTTTTTTCTATAAATCTTTACGTTTCAAAGGTTTCTGAACATTTTTGCATACCTGAGAAACATTCAGTGTTTGTGTGTGTGCGTATGTGCGGATACACATTTTCGTCGACGACATCGATGATATCGATTTCAATTTGCATTCAAAAATTCGATTCGTATTGAAGGGGAAACATGTTAATTAGTTTTTGGTTCCAGGTCTAGCCGTTGTGCAGATATTTTTTTTAATTTATTTTTACGTTTCAAAGATTTCTGAACGTTTTGGCATATTTAGAAAAAATGGATGGCTGTGTGTGTGTGTGTGCGCGGATACAAATATTCGTCGACTATATCGAGAACACGGATCAAACTATTTGAATTTGCGTTCAAAAAGTATTCGATTTGTATTGATGAAGAGACGTGATAAGTTTTTGGTTAAGGCAGGTCCAGCCGGTTATATGATAAAATAATTTTTTATATGTCTACGTTTCAAAGGTTTCTGAACATTTTAGAATACCTGAGAAAAAATCGATATGTGTGTGGCTGGTTAAATTGGTTAAATCAATCGATTTAAATAATTCAAAAAGCATTCGATTTGTATTGATGGAGGGGGGCGGGAGATGAGTTAATTAGTTTTTGGCAAAGATAGGTCCATCCGTTTCGAAGAAACTAAGCAAAAAACGGAAAAATAACTGAATTTCCCAAAACCTTTTAGCGTCCAATTTGAATAATTCAAAAATCATTTTATTTGTATTGTAGAATTGATTAAATTTTTGTTCAAGATGTCAAACACACCCCTAGTTTTAATGCATTTGTTGTTAGATATTTTGACTGAATTTATCCACAAACAAAATTCTGCAATAACTATTTTGCTCAAAATTTGCTATCTTCTTCATCTAGCTCTCAGTCTATTTCCATTTATTTCATTTCATTTATACGTTTTCTTTATGTTTTTCCTTTTTTGCTCGGTGTCTTTATTGTATAAATCAAAGAAAAGTGTTCTTTTTGGGCGCCCGCTGTCTTAATGGCCTCGACTGCTGAAATATGATTTACTTTCTTCTCTCATACGAAATGTTTATTAAGAAATAAGCTTTATGAAAACCGCTGTTATCGTAACTTCGTAACATTATGTTTAAATCATTTTAACTGCGAAGAGACCGTAGCCTTTTAGGAGGAAATTCTTTTATTCTCTTATAACATTACAAACCATTTTCATTGGAAATAAATTGAATCTACACCAGCAGATCATATGAAGGAATATGATGAAATTTGAATTTGATGTTCTTTGTTTTGAAGAAAATGGTAATTTTTATGTAAATAAATATGTATTAGAGCTGCATTTATTTAGGTAAAAGCAATTGTCCAAACTGTTGATATTCGATTAATATATAGGTTATCTATATATTATAATCTATCGACATTAAAAAATCCAAGTTGACTCTACTTATTGACCTTTAACTTCAAAGGTTAATAAGCTCTATACCAAAGATTTATCTATCCTTCTATATCCATAATGTCATCGCTTTGTCGTACATTCTGCTGAAACATAAAAATCAGCATTTTCATGTAAAAAAAATTACATCACGTCCCTGAAAAAGCAGAGGGCTGTAATCGTAAGTTATATAGGAAGATAAGATTTTCGCATTCGATACAATCGCGGGTTTGAATCTAGTAGGGCCATACAGGACGCCATAAGGAAACCATTTATTCTCTAGAAATACTTTTGGAGAACGACAATGGATCCGGTCCATATGGATATCGCAGGTATACGGGACACGATTCTAAGCCAATTCGGGAAAGTAGGCTTTTTAGGTAAAGGATACAATTCAATGTTGACTTTGTAACATGGACTAAAATATTTACATATTCAATATGATCCAGTAGCTAAGAATTGCTACTTCAAATAACTGTTAAAAATATCGACCTAATTTGTAAAAGGGCTTTTTGCAGTGCAAGTGGTGGGTGGTAGCTGATAAAGCATACATCTGTTCAAAGTATACATTTAGTTGAAAATATATTAAACGCTCTTCAAACTTTCCTTTATGAAACTACTTGGCTCACTCCTTACCGACACTTAACTTCGCAACGTTAACTTTGTCCTTTACAATGATGGCACATTTTTTTTCTGAAATGTTTTCATTCATATTTTGCATAGTCCTTAATTTATCAAATTTGCTTCGTCATCACAAAAAGCATTCTCTGCCACTTGAGACGGATCTCTTCAGAAATTCCTGGTCGGAAAGTATACTCAGTCAACTTTTGTCGCATACCTTGGATATCGCTGTGTCACGACTCAGGAAGGAAAATGGAATAGGATTTGGAAAATTTTATAAAAAATTATGTTTAGATTAAATACATCATATGTGACGTTACTGATACTTATAGATTTTTAAACAAATATTACAAAAGCTTTCTCGACTCTCCCCAAATCCTCAAAGCAAACCGCACACAACGTACTTATGTAAAAATCTCTGTTTCCACTTTTTAGAGCAAAACCGCTGCAAGAGTATTAAATAAATCCCGCTACTCGTCAATGTCAAAATTTCACATTTTCATCACGTAACTATAAAATCGACAACTTGAGGTTTCCATTCGGCATAAATATACGTAACGTAGGTACCTCGTAGGTATATCTCGTAGCCGCCACTCTCGTTTTCATTGCATTTGCCGGCTGAATACTAAGCAGTGCTTAATTTTTTTCTCTGCTTATTCTTTCCATTTACGTATTTAACAGGCCGTAACATTTCCCGAGAGTACCCTCGGAACAGAAAACCGACTAGAGCCGTCGGTAGTTGCGAAAAACTTTTTACATTATTATCCCCGGTGATACGAATCATCCCGGAAAGTTTTAGTAATAGAGCTGATTAATGCATTGGCCTAATTTATAAGTACAAAAAATGCTCTGTTGTTTATCGAAAACACATTTAGTGAAAGATTTGTAAGCTGAAATATTCTTCTTGACTTCTCTAATATACTCACACCATATGCAGATTAAGCAGATACGAAAAAAAATTGGAGCGTAAGGTTCACACGCGGTTGAAGTAAAACTTTTTTGCTATTGTACGAGATGGCATTTAAGTTGAAAATAAATATATCATATAACAATTTTGAATAATGTTTATTAGTAATATGGTAACACTCGTGATGCACACATTTATTAGTGTCAACCATTACCACATTTATATAATGATGAATTATACATTTATTTATAATAGCATTAGAAATATTTACAATAATTGAAAACAATAATGTAATTAAAGTCATACTTCAAATACGACATGATCGGTTTGTCATTGTAATTAACATTTAAAACTTGAACCTTCATTAGAGGAATGAAGGAATAGGTGATTAATAAATTCTGTAATATTCGTTCACACAATACATAGCTCTAAATAACATGTAATTATCATGTTAAACAACGCCTAAGAACATATTGTTTTCACAATTTTACTTATCATGTAATTGTGTTTGAAGAACTTCATGTAATTAAAATTAACATACATTTATTGGCTGCTTGTTTTTTTTTTACTTTTTCGCTGGGGGTATAGTTTTATTCTTTGAAGAGCTGCAGTATCTGTCCTCCATATAAAAATTATTTCCATTTTAATAACCTCAAAAATATATAAAAACTACGAATAATAAAAATTACTTCAATAAACTTACGTTTCTTACACGTCAGATTTTTCATTTGTTTTATTACTTCCACTATAATTATTTACTTGAGACGGGATAAAATATTCTTCTGAATACAATCAAAGCAATCATACTCACGCGACACGATGACCAATCACAATCGACCCGTCTAGAAATGATCTCATCGAGAGCGAATGATGAATCATTGCCATTGACATTGACATCATTTGCACAGATTTACTTTCTAGTCGCGTATAAAGAAGTTTTACTTCAAAAAATCAAATGGAATTCAGGTGAAATAGGTAGACTTAGAGAGATCATTACTTATATCTTTAATAAAAATAAAAAATAGTCAAAGTTTTAATACAAAAAAGTGATGAATTGTGTCGGGTCTCAAAAAAATTGACACCTTACTATATCCATGATTTAAGCCCTTCAAATAATCTGGGAAAAAAAACGACTTATTATTTAAATCTCTATAATATATTGGAATTATTTAATTCGGACGCTCCGTTGTCTTAAAAATTGAATTACCACTTTTGGCACTTGTTGCCCTGTATCTTCGAAACGGTTGGACCTGCCTTGGCCAAAAACTAATCAGCACGTCTTTTGATGAATAGGCATCGAATGTTTTCTGAGTCACTCAAATCGTCAACGAAAATTTGTATTTGCACATATATACACGCACACACACACATACATCCATTTGGGAAAATGTGCAGAAGGTCTTGAAACGTAAAAGTACATAAAATTTTGCATGTTAGAATTAGAGTTTCAGAAACAGTTTAATATAAATATTTTTATTTTATTATTTTTCTAACTTTTTTGTACTACATTGACCGACCCTCGGCCTATATCCATATTTTCCCGCGGGGCAAACGAAAATGATAAATAACAACGGAAAATGAGTTAGCCGACTATGGTGGGCATTAGTCTCGGTGCGAACTTTTAATAATTCCATCTTTTAATTTGAAATGATACAAAATGAGAAAAGCAGAGTAGACAGGGGATGAAAAAGCAAAAAGCGTCGGAGCTAAAACCAAAAGTAAAAGGGTTAGTAAGGGTGTTTTTCCTAATTCGTAATTCGTAATTCGTTCATTCACGCGATTAACTCGAACTCCGTTAATTAGATGATACCGCGGCTTTCGTTTATTACAAAGATGACAAGAGGAACGTAAATATTTTGATATTTGAATATTTTATATTATATATATGGGTGTGAGCAATATTCAAGGATAAGATGGAATTTATAGAAATAGGATGAAATTAAAAACAAAATGATAATGCAGAAGAGCTACTTTACTAATTTCCCTCAAGTGCATTTGAAGTCTAGTAAACACAAACCTCAAAAATTATCCTGTACAACTCCTTTATTACCTTAAACCCCAACTTCCCCTATCCTGCAATGTTACATTACAATGTTAATCCATTCTATTACAACACCTTTGTTACCGTGACACCCAGCCAGAAAGTCATACGATATTAATATTAATACCCCTGCATAGTGCACCCGTGGGTGACTTAAAGTCAGAGTAGAGCAACCCTTACTCCCTTCTCTACTACCGTGTATGACCCTTTCATTTGAGCGACGGCAGTGGTTTCAAAACGTTTTATGAGGGCCATAAAAACCACCTCAGAGGGTGCGACAGACCAACTGAAGATAAAAAGAACGGCAATGAACAGGCAATTGCATAAAACATTACATGCCGAAGTGGTGAGTTCGACATGAAGAGATGGTTTTGATAGTAGATAATAGGAAATGAGAAGGGTTTATGGAGGAATTAAATGAAATATTTGTTTAATAGTAATAATATAATTTCCTGTCAACAGTGACACTAAAAGTTAAAGTGTTTACAATATTTTATTACTATACACCAGGAGTGCATAGCATCGTACCTTAAGGTAAACTACTGGAACTTCTTGTTCTTGTTCTATTTGAAAATTGGATTTTTAACTTTCCGAAGGAGAATTTTATGTTTTCTTGGCGTTTCAAGCCATTCTGAATCGAATGAGACCAAATTTGGAAAAAGGGTGTGTGTGTATGTGTGTGTGTGTGTGTGAACAGGTTTTATACCCTAATTAAACGTTTTCTCAAAAACGGCTGGACTGATTCTTCAAAAATTTAAAAGCTATTCGATGTATCTCGATGAGAACTATTGTTTATCAATTTTGCGCGACGATCTGCAAAGCCGTTTCTTTGTAATTTGGAAAAAAATGGTAAACTTTTTGTCCACAATTAAGCTCATACTACCGAATCGATTTTAAAAAATCAAAAATTGTTCGAAAGATATTAGTTGGGAATGATACTGATTAGTTTTAGGTGAAAATCTTCCGAGACGTTTTCTTGAAATTAACTGTTGAAAAAAAATTAAGCTGATTTTTATTGAACTTTTTTTGGCGATATATATCATGATCTTATAGAACTTACTGAAATACTACGGACTTACGGCAATTAGTTTAATTTTCAAAATTCATCAAAGTTTGAGAAAATGAGTAGCTTTTTCTAATTATAACTAATAAAATAACTAATAATCTGATCAGATATGTGTATGTCTAATGATCGTTCTTGATCGCCAATGTACGTTTTTTTAACTGGATCTTTGAAACCGTTGGACCTGCATTCTCAAAAATTCAGTCAATTCACATCTAACGTCCCGTTTTCTCAAAACTTGAATTGCCATTTTTTGCACTTTTTGCCCCGTATTTTTGAAACGACTGGACCTGCCTTTGCCAAAAACGAATCAGCACATCTCCCCGCCAATAAAAATCGAATACAACTTGAATAATTCAAATCAGTTGATCCGTGCTCACCTACTTTATCATATTGGTCTGAAATATTACTAAGCTTATTCCATACTTCTTAGAAAAACAGTGTTACGTGGATTATCGCATGTGTTATTTATGCGAAAACATACAACCAATAACAATTAAAACTATAATTTTATAGGCGCCATAATTTATTATCATTTTATTACTCCTAAAACTATCCTATTCTCAAGCAATATAAATCTAAATCGATAACAATCTTTTTCGTATTCCATATACCCCCAAGTGGTCCCTGCGTCATAAATATCTCTGACCCATTTCTAAAATTTAGTCCCAAAACTCACGAATGTTTTGTTCTATTTATTTGCACGAAGACCTTTATACCTCAAGGATATTTACATTTCCTTCCATCGAGAAATACATCTCGAATATGAGAAAACTTTTGATGGTATTGATCGTAATAAAAATTCTATAAATAATTTAACTCTTATGTGAAATTGTCTTCTTATTTGGATTTTGATGTCATATGATGATATAAAAATTCAAACATCATATTTTGATTATTGTAGTTAGAAACATTACTAAAAATGTTATTTTCTGTAAGGAAACTTTTTCTGTTATTACCAATTAAAGTATTTAATGATTTCAATTAGATTTTAAAATGTGATCTTTGAGAATAAATCAATTTGATATGTTATATTTTATTATTAATTGATCATTCAAATTTCAGATGAGAAATAGTTACGTCCATGAATAGAGACAACATTAATTCAGTTTATTATTTAACCATATATAATAAACCCTGTCCAAGTCTTCTGTCTTCGACTATACAATCATATACTCCACAATATCCTTCCAAGGGCTACAATTGAGGCTCCGGTGGCCACTTGAAGATTTCTCATTATGAGTCGATCATTGGTGCCAACTGCGCGCGAATTTAATAACGAAAGGGACTGTAAGGGCGACTTCTATTCCAGCAATTCGTAATTCTCGATGAAGAAAAGGGTGTCCGTCCGTCTGATGGGTCTGCCTCGGCCGGTTATTAGATTGCGTTATATATTTATGAGCATATAAATGTAACAACTGGGCGAGACAATGAATGGTAGAAATCAGAAGTGGGATTTGAGGTCTGCCAGAGGTAAATGAAAATGGGCAAAAGCGACTTGGCATGTGGTAACAGTAGACATATGGTATGTGAAATAATGAAAATTGCTAAATTGTAGAATTAATAATTTCTATACTTATATCTTCTTCTTCAAGATTACCTGAACAATTTTTGTTTAAACCTCCTCAGGCCAAACTCTTAATTTGATGAATTTTTATAATTCAATCGCTTATCATAGGCTTGATATTTGGTCAAGTGTCATTTATACTACGAAATGTATCGTTATACAAAGTTTTATCAAAATTATCATTCAATTACGAAGCAACAGTCTGGCCGTGAATATTATCATCCTGTAAGTTGTTTCCAGAACTATTTTTTTCTCACACATTTGCAAACATAACATTGTCTAAATGTTCAATCAAACTTTTCCGTTATCTATATACCATTATCCACGTATCCAATTAAATCAAAATTGCTACATATTGAAATCTATAAATGGAATTATTTTCCTTCGTGCCATTTGATAAATGCTCTGTTTCTATATTCTGTAACAAATCCGCCTACATCGAAAATGTCTCGAATCGAGAAAGTTTCCTGTCGAAATAACTAAAGTCAAAGGACACCTAAAAATAAAAATAGACCATACACTAGCTAGAAAGTCTAGTATATTCTGTTTTCGTCTTTTCGTGAAATATATTGCTCCAGGTAAGCAATAAATAATAAATCGACGTGAGAGATACCTTTGATTTACTTAGGCGACGTAAACATGGAGCAAGGATCATTCTGAAATTTTTCTATTTTCGTTTTAGTGTAGGATGAGTAAAAATACCAATTCAGTAGGAATTAGCAGTAACAGCAAAAAAATGGAAAATGATTTTTTTTATATTTTTACGTTTCAAAGGTTTCTGAACATTTTGGCATACCTTACACAAAACGGTTGTATGTGTGCGTTCGTGTGTGCCCGTATATGTACTATATATGTATGATCGTTTGGATACAATCTTTTGTCCACGATTTCGAGAGCACGGATTAACCGATTTGAATGATTCAAAAACAATCGATTCGTATTGATGGGGAGATGTGCTGATTAGGTTTGGGCAAAGCAAGTCTATCCATTACTTGTTTACATTTTTGTGGTGGCAGGTCTAGCAGTGTCGGAGATACGCAATGAATGTGAAAACAGTGCATCCGATTAGAGTGATTCAAAAATATTGCATATTGCTTGTGTGTATGATGTTTGTTCTTTAAGATGAATATAGATATTAGTCGTCACCACAATATAAGCACTTATTATATCAGATTTATAGAATACGTAATTTATAACAATTATAAAATGTTTACCACAATTGTTATCACTTGTTGGTGAATTTTTATTGATGATTGATTATTTTATTTTTTAGACGTTTAATTAGTGTACGGAAAGTTTTAGCAAATTGCTTTAGGACGCAATGCCATAAGACAAGCTAGTTTTTATTACAATAAATGGACTTTGGCTCACTGGACTTTGGTAATTTTTATTGATGATTGATCATTTTTATTTTGCAAATATGTAATTACTGTACGGGATCCGGCATTGCTGTAGCATTAATTATCTAGAGCTGGAAGCTCTATTTAGAAATGGAAGAACTGTTTCATATTATTATTATTATCAAGTTCAGATTGCTGTTCACATAAAAAATTACAACAATTCGTTCAAATTCAGAAATGCCTTTTTTGGTCAACTTCCAAAAGCGCGTTACATGAATTATTGACTGAAAGTTTAGTCACTTACTCTTGAAAAATTGTGTACAAATCCTTCAGCTCTACATTTATCACTCGTCTTGTGACTATTTCTATCCTAGTGTAGAGAGAGTGAAATTCGGTTGATGGAAAGTGGCATTCGCCATGTTTTAGCAATATTAATAATTAAAACGAGATACACTTCCTCCAACGCGAGAGAAATGTTGTGTCGCGAAGGTTGACATTGACATCAACGGGCGAGGAATGGAATGGAACTTTGACTTGACGTCGCCCCAGTTAAATATGTACGAATAGCTATACTATATAGATCATATATATATATATATATATATATATATATATATATCCAAGTCATGTTTTGGCATCAAAAAGCATTTGTTAACAAGTTTCGATACTCCATAATGAATCACATTGTACATACCCGTAGAACTTCTTCAAGATGCTTTCTAATTACTCCAAGAAAAATTATCATAACATTAGCATTGTATGATTAAGAAGCAGCCGCCAATATTGTTTGCATGTCACGTCATGTGCATTCCAAGTCGCAATTCAAACTCAAACTCAAACAAACGAACCAGGAGTGAGGAGAGCTGGCTGGCTGGCTGGCTGGATGGCGTGTAAAACCACATTGTCAGGAGCAATTCTGAAGTACATGAACTCGAACCCGTGGCAACGGTTCCTAGTTTTTGCTCCCGGAGCGTGGAACTTTCTAATTACTTCAATTTTCGCATGAAACAATCAGATGTATTATTCAGCGACAAACTGGCAGAATCGGGGAAGGCCGGGGTTACAATACCTACTGAGAGGCTGAGAGCTTTCCCGGGCGAGGATTATAAAGTTATAACTCGGAAGTAAATTTTTTATGAGGGTATATTTTGACATTATTTTACTGACATATTTCGTGTATCGTGATAGACAATTTATATATTGAACACTAATGTTCTGCACAAAACAACGTTTTTCTTAAAAGAAAATGCTCATATTATACATGCATGTACCATGTATCTCAAATTAATCTGAAACACGTATATTTTCATTTCATTATTCATTACCGCGTAGCGGTTTCGAATAAACATTTCAAATTGGCTGAGAAAATACACTAATTATGGAACAATGCAAAATTAAATGCATAGCCCCATTACTCATTTCTCTGCAAGAGCTATTATAGCTCCGGAGCAGAACTCGCGCACTCGTTGTTCGCTGTTTTCCTACAAATTCCCATGAATTGTTTTCTCAATGCAGAGGTATATGATCATAAATTTAATTGAGAATTATTATCACAGCTTGCTCTTGCTGAAATAATTCAAATATGGTTATACTACATTTTAGCGAAGGTCGTAGCTAAATCGTATGGCGTGTGTGGAATTAAATGTTAAACTAGTGGTGCATGGCAAATTGCTGAAACTTTTCGAACTGTAATTAAAAAATATTTAGAAGTTATTCTAAAAGTTTCTAATTTTTAAAAAAAGGTGCTTTTTTTAAAAACAAATATTTTTTTTTGTAAATTTACAATTTTTTCCAAGTTTTAGACACAAAATATTGAAGTACCGCGACGTAGTCTTACATTGGTAGGAACCCATAGGAACGTCAACAAAATTTGTACTTACTATTTAAATTTCATAATTTGATGTGTTCATTTATTACCATTAAATGGCGTTTTTATTCTTCTTTTATTGGATCAATAAAAACGCTGCATTTGCTTTTCAAAAATTTCATGAATTCTTAATTTTGTCAACACAAGTAAAATGTTTTAAAATCATTCTAAGTTGATTCTAAGGTGATTTACTATTTTTGCTCCGTATCTTCAAAACGCTCGGACCTGCCTTGGCTAAAAACTCATCAGCACGTCCATCAATAGAAATCAAATGTTTTCTGAATCATTCAAATCGGTTGTTCCGTATTGTCGAAAAATTGTATTCGAACATACGTACACATCAATTATTCATTCATTTTCGAATATACACAAATACATCAATTTTTTTAAGGTATACCAAAATCTTCAGAATAATTTGAAATATAAATATATATAAAATTTTGTATACTCGATTTTTTGCGATTACTATAACTTTAACTATGGGCAAAGATAAGAAATAGGTAGGTCAAATAAAATGGCGTCACTAATTGGAGACATTTGCATGTAGTATGTCAGATAGATATAATGTTAGGGGTTCATTTTACATTCATCATTGCCCATCCATGTTAGTCAAAAGAATAAGCCAATAGTCAAAATCATTATGAATTTAACTAGGTAACAATAAAAAATAATGAATTAATATAAAACCAGATCATCTGGTGATAATCTATCCTCATTACTTAAACAACAATACAATTAAAACATTTCTGCCTTTATATTTATCTCACATTTTCCAACAATGCATGGCGTGTGCATGCACATAAAACGCATACAATTTATCAAATAGAAGCTAAGTAATAAACACGTATCTGAATGTTGCATTAGTGCGGATGCTAATTTAGAGAATTTCGCACATTCATTTCGTCCATTACAATAATTATGATTTAAATTAACCCCTTTTGCGGTGCGACATTGCCGCAGAGCCGGAACTTACTAAGGCATTCTAATTCGTGTATCACGTACCAGAAGTAGTAGAAGTAGTAGACCTGGGTACTACGTGGATTATTTGTCTGACACGCAAACTGCATTGTGGAAATGTTTACTGTTCTTAATTATGGTCGTTTCAAACGCTGGTTACATTGTTATTAAGATGCACTAAAAATGTTGAAGAATTTACATATGAATTTTATTCAATACTGACTAACCCGGCAAACGTTGTTTTGCTAAGTAAGGTATATTCTAAACAATTTCTAGAGAATCAAAAACATTGATACTTTAAGTGTATAAGGATGTGTTTCAATGCTCCATACAATGAAGTATTATAAAAACAATAAACCCCATTAGTTTGTCTATATTTTGTCAACACAATCAATCTGGAAATTTTATACACTTTCTATAGTAAACATGGTATAATCCAATCCAAGTCTTTCTTGGTCTTTCGACTTATTGATTACGTTTCAAGTTTTTCAGATTCTTTTTGGATTCTGGATTTTGTGTATAATTGTAAATAATACTACTGAGCTCATACAAAATTTTTAAATTTCTGCGGGGATAGATAGAAAATGAATTAAGTATTTCTTCTTTGACCTGCTTTTTGAAAAGTTTCAAGTAACATTCCATGAATTAAAGTAAATTTAATAAAAAGTATTATGGATTTTCAAAGATTACCTTTTATCTCTCGATATCAGGGTCAGGATAATCAAGGTTATAGCTGGTTATACATCTTTTTCCCTCTACTTTCAAATATTGTCGTTAAACAATGCTTAACTTTACTGGTTTTTGATACATCGGTGGTGAACATTTTTAACCCTGGACCTTCATATATTACTATCTATTCTTCGATAAATTCTTGGAAATTATAACTGGGAAAATGTTATTCGACAAAATATCAATTTGATCGATACCAATTTTAGGTTCAGAATTAAAATAACATAAATAAAAATTAATATAACCTAGAAAATGTTTTATAAATACCAATGAGTATATAATTATACAAATGAGATCTTTCAGAGCACCGTGTTTGAGAAAAATATGCCAAAAAGTGTATTTCAAAAAAGTTTATATTATGAGTATATAGTAACCCTTGAGACCCGTTTAATAACGTTTTTGTGTACAAATAAAACTACAAACAAAACTATTTTTTTTTCAATTCAATAATTATTAAATAATATTCACGTAACACATCCTATCAAACGTAATTGAACATCATCTGTCAAAAACGTTTGACATTTGCCACCGTCCATTGTTTTATTTAAATTACGCTTCTATAAAAATTTTCAAATTAACAATGTAAAGTTTCTACGCGATTTTGAAATAATATCTCACCTTTCCGACCATCTCTGGATTGGCACGACTTTTTCAAGGCTAAGACTGGCCAAATCGGTTCAGCCGTTTTCGAGTTTTAGCCAATCATTTGATCGAAAGCTCCATATATATATAAGAAGATATAGCATTGAATAGACTCGTAGAAGTTAAATAAATTACCATGCAAAAGAGCAAGCTCATTTATAAAGGCTTAATATTTTCAAGAAAGACACTTTTGTTTTATTAGATTCAATCTTCCGTCCATGATTTCGAGAGCACGCGGGTCAACCAATCTAAATCATTCTAAAACATTCGATTCCTAATTATAAGGAGATGTGCTGATTAGTTTTTGGCAAAGGCACGTCCAGCCGTTTCCAAAATGGCAATTCAGTTACTGAAAGAACAGATTTTTAATTTACTCTTCCAAAATTCTCTTATCTCCTTCACCAAACCGCCAATTAACAGTCTAAGATCACACTAATTAAAAACTTCTCAATTCTAATCCGCATTAATTCATTTAATTTGTTTATACTCATAATCTTTTCAAGTGTCATTTTCCCCGCTATCAAAATTTTCCCAAAATGTCGTTCAATTATGATCCGAAGGATTAAGCGATCCGTAATCTAATGGTTTGCCGGAGATGAGAGCATATGGGAGGGATGAGGAAATACCGAAGGCGATATTTAAACTTTTTAGATTAATCCCGGAACCGCTTCCGGCTGTACTGATGCTGCTGCGTGTCACCCGGAATATTTTCCGGAGGATATCGGAGGACGGAGGTTGGAGGTTCCGTATGCCATTTCTCTTAGATTGTGATTGTAGATTGGGTGGGTTTTATCTATAGTGGGTACGAATATTATAGTGAATCTTAATAGATGAAATGATAGTGTAGAGCGGGGCTTAAAGGTCCGCGGTTAACAACCATATTCGAAAGTAGAGGTAAAAAGATGTATAATCAATCATCACCTTGATCCTTATGATGTGGCTATTGGGAGATAAATGGAAATGTTTGAAAATCGATAACAAAAGTATTTTTTTTCGGTGTTAGTTTATTTAGTTGTAAGCACAGTTGTTTAGTTTACGAGACCTAAGTTTAAATGTTTCATAAGACGAATTATTGATTTTTATTTAGATTTATCTATTTTTTACATAAAAAGTTACATGTGGGTGGGGTAAAAAGGATCAACTAAACATTTACCCTGTCAAAGATGTAAACAATAAAAAATAGTAAATAAAAAACTAAATAATGTTACAATAAGCAATTTTACAAGACATAAATTACATCAATATTTATTCCAATCCTGCTGATGATTTGTTTGGCAAAGTACTAGATCAAGGTTATATACAGTTTTACCTATATCTATAAGCAATATGCTTGTAAAATTTATATTTTGCAGTGGTTCAATAATGTTAATGTATTAATTCGATTATTTGATTAAATGATTCTTTATAATTCAATCACTTTTTGTGGGCCTATAATATTTTATTAATGAAATCTTTCATCATACAAAATTCATAAAAATACTCAAAAAAACTTATAGCAAATATTTACGAAAAAATGGTTCGGAAGATTTTTGCAAAAAACATTTTTCGAATAGTTTTTGAATTTGAATCGATTCAAAAAACGTGTACGACAATTTGTACACTTTTGTACTAAGTACAAAGAAACGGTTCGGCGATCACCGGCTTTTGAAAAAAGGTCGCAAATACTTACAAAAACACACAATCCTTCAAACTTCAATTCAAATATACTTGAAACGTAGCAAAAACTTAAAATTAGAAAATCGGATTATCTGGTGAATACAAACTTTTCCTTCGGGAAGTTAAAAAAACTGTAATTAACTTAGTAATACCAAATTACCATTAATATTACTAAAAAACCGCAATCATCCTCTAACAAATTACAAGCAATATTAAAGGTAAACTCTGCCCGCCGTGTCCCTAAGCAAAAGTAAACATTACTTCTGACTCCCGGTGCCTATTTTGTCACGAACCCGCAATCATTTGACAATCTCAGGACAAATAGCACGGTTTCATATCTAGTCATCGTGATCTCCTCCTCTCGATCTCCCATACATATATTTAACTCAAACCACTGAACCATCAGGCGACCAATATAAGACACCAAGACGTCTGTCTGGAGCAGAACCTCAATACATGCCTCATTAAGTTGAATCTCTGGTTACGACGGTATCAGGGATAGATAAACTTTATGGAAGAGAAGCTTATGCAACTATATTAGTAAAAATGGAATTGTTGGGTATGACTTGAGATGGTCATTATTTGGACTGTTTATGTTAAACAAATCCTAATAATTATAGGAAATTTTTAGCCAAATGATTTGTTTTATCTTTACCTAACATAAATGGCCTTTTGGACTGCTGTTTTAAGTTAAATATTTGTACTGAGACTATATCTAAATATGTTATAGTAGGATACTTCAATTGCCATATAACCACAGTAGTAATTGGTTCGTACATACCTTTTAACCACTGGCCACTGTTTTATACCCATGACGAGTATATCCGTCAACACACAAATTCAGCCACTTTTCCATGACGAATATATTCGTCAATCACAGTTAGCAAGTTAAAAAAATCCTACACAAAATCATGTGTTGCTTTAACAGTTTTGGCATGGCTGCTAAAATATCAAATTGCGCTATGAAAGACACAATGAACAGGAAATTAAACATTAAATCGTGCGCCCTGCTCGGCAATATATATATATATATATATATATATATATGTGTATGTATACGATATAAACCCTCTCAAATCATAATGTAACTCCGGGCATATGAAGGAATCCTTATGGTGCTACCACGTGGAAGATAATTTGATGCAACGATCTCGACTCGACCACATCATACTGATTTCGTAATAGAATTTCATCTACGTAACTGATATTCCGGTATAATCAGTAGAATATGGAGAGAAACACTTTAGTCTATGACAAAATAATGAACTATATACATACATAAAATGATAATCGTATATAATATGTATGTTGTATACCTGCTAATTGAATTTGCTTGCTTATTTTTATAACGTGTTGAAAAGTTTGTGTGGAATTTTTGTTTTGACGACTTCGATGAAGGTTTGCATTATGATATTTATGTAGTCTGAAATAGCATACTAAAGTATTGTTGAATGCGTCAACAGAGACGAACTTACAGAAATTACAGACAATACAAAACAAGGCACTGAGACTAGCACTAAACAAATCGGGAGATCCGCTGTCAAAACAAGTACAATACCTGTAGTATATGACTATATAAAAAAGTTGTCTGAGAATTTTTACCTCAGATGTAGGGATCACGACAATTTCATCATTTGGGCACTATTTCAATTAACGAATCAAATAGTTCGGTATGACAAACACACTATGCCAAACTATACCCTGATCGGCCCATAGTTTAAATTAGAACTTTATTAATTTTGCTAAATATTGCGATGGTTTTTAAGAATTGTCAAACCTCTTTTCTTTTTACCCCATGCTCTATATAATATTTGCCATTGTAGCAGAGATTAAAAAACTATGTGGCCGTTTTATAGTTTGAACTACATTATCTATTGAAATACATATTTTTAATTGAAAATTGAAAATGTGTGTGAAGATTTTTATTGTTTTATTATATTATAATTTAAACATTTTGTTAAATCTTTCAATCAAATTTGGAAATATGATTCCATATTTCGTTGATCTTCATTTGATTGCTTGTACGTGACAAAATGTGCCCCACAAAATGATATTGACTTTTCGCCTCGGAAACGCAAAGGGGTCTTCATTATTGCTTCAATTTATGAGATGTCATGCAGATTTCAGATATCATAACTTGAACATTTTTTTCACTATTTATAGAGCAAACTTTCAGCTTAAAATATATTTATTATTGAAAAATGTCATCTTGCTTATGTCGTTAAAAGTTCTGAAACTTCTCTTTATGTGATGTAGAATCATAAAGTTTGTAAATCAAATGTATATATGTGTATGATTCGTATGAATATTACTCATATGATTATTGAATATTTTTTCCCTTATTTCCATTATATACATATAAAAATAAATTTTTAATTACTTCGTTCCAATATTGGTTATGTATATTTTTCTCATTTTTCCTATTATTTCCGTATGCTCTTATCCGTGCCATATTTTTCATTTTACTGCCGTTTTAATTAAATCTACTGATTGCAAATACCGTTAAAAATATTCAACGCCCTATTTATTTAAATTTCGCGCCGTTTTATTTCGCATATGGTTCGTTTATATTTTCTTAATTAACGATGGACGCGATTGAAATATCGATTTCGGAAACAAATAGAGGGACAGAAATATTTTTATTAATTTTGTATCGTACTTAATTTATTAACACGTTAATTGCCATGTCAGTCATATGTGTCTGACGGTAAGAGGATCTACGGAGACTTATATGTCTGACATAAACAATTTGGTAGAAGGGGAAAAAAGTTTTATTATAAGGCTTTGTCAGTCATACTTAAAAATTAGTGTTTTTCCAGGTATTTTGACACAAAAAAATTTATTGATGCATTTTTAAATAAATTATATTATAACTAATTATAGTTACCCATGTGATTTTTTTCTGATATTTTTATGGCGATTAATGTGTTAATTAATTACTTATAATTGGATAAATATTACTGTTATATTGAATAGATAAAGTTGGCTAAATCATTTATAGAATTTCTTGGAAAACCCATTTATTATTTAATCCGATTATATAAAGTGGACAGGAAAATATGAGATACAAAATAAAATGACATTCATTGTAAGGAAATTGAATTATAGACTGTTTCTCAATATTGATGATCGATATAAAATGATTAAAGTTTAAAAAAAAACTGTTTTAATTTAATTAGTATAATAATAATAATTAATATAATGCCATTGAGATAGAAGTCATTTTTGGTGGTTAGTTTCGTTCAGTGTTTCGAATATTTCACATGTTTACGTGAAAAATGTCATATTTTTACTAATTTTTTACTAATTTGTTACTAATTCATAAATTCAATTAATTTTTTTTTATTTTATGTTTCATCGTTATTTTTTTATTATCGTGAACTGCTCGGTAAAAAAATTAAAATATATGTAAATATGTTTAAATACGTTAAAAATTAAAAATGTTTAAAACATTTGCTAAAGTATATTAAATTCAATATAAATCCTCATGAGGGTTTATATTTTTACAAACGTTGGTCAATCACTTAGGTTTTTAAGAAATTTTTGAAATTTACATAGTTCTATAAAATATTAACCATTATTCCTAATTCAAATTTAATTCATTGTGATTTATTTATAATAGTTTTTGTTTGTTATTTTGCCTAATATTATACAATTACTTGCGGAAAATTATGTTTGAATAAAATTAAATATGCAGCCTATAATACTTGAGTACGATTTTTTTGTATTTTTTAGACTTACATATTTAATGAATTAATCAATTTTAAATTTTACTTATGTTTATATTTTTAATTACTCTTATGCAAACTAAATTAATTAATGGCATAAATCTCATCTTCTTTTATATTTAGAAAAACAAATAACAATACAACTTTAAATTCTCGATTTCCAATTATCCTTTATCCTTCAAATATGAAATTCATCCCTAGAAATCCATATCAATTTTCTCAAACACTTTTCAATGGCAACATAGTTCAATACACTCGTATTATGGATATGGATTTGCTATAACTTGCCATAGTTGTATATATATATATATATATATATATATATATATATATATATATTATATTACTCGTAACCATTCTTCGTGTCGACAAATATGGATATAGATTTTTGCCGAGAATAGACAAGGATTTTTTGTGACTTGTATTGTTAGCAGACATATTGCATTTTCTTTTCTGATAGATGGATCGCTGGTGAAAAAATATCATATTTATTTATATTATTTTCAGTTGACAAAACAAAATCACATGTTTTTTTAAATATTACTCATATTTACAAACTTCATACCATTGATCATAATTATCAATTAGTTAATGCACACTTCATAACATTGATCATAATTTTTAATTTGCATAGTTTAGATATCATATATCAAAAAAATATTTGTTATCATAATCATTGATTATAATTATTACAACAAAAATATTGCTCGATGAACCGATAACAATTTGACTAAAAAAACTAAATAATAGAACATCATTTTTGTAAACTAAGTTATCTGCTGGTTGCATTTTTATATTTGCACAAAGTTCTTTAACAATTTGTTCCGACATGTATATATATATTATACATCATTAGAAAGCTAATAAAATTCTTTACAAATCTGTATATAACAACTTAAAACTCTTAGAACAAAATTAAATAATAAAAAAATGTTTAAGCTCTAGAATTGGATACCGAATGAAAACTATAAGTATACAGGTCATTTGCGAATTTGGGATAAATATTGATAATATGGCCTTGCATTCAATCACGTGGATAATGATGATTATTATTACTTGGCATGTCTAATAAAATATAAATTACCTATGTAATTATTTTCACAATTACACCTAATCTTTAATTACCCATCAATGAGTAAAAAAGTGACCGGCTGTCCTATTATCTTTGTGAGTTGTGCAAAACGAGAAACGGTATTAAATCGGATATGCGGATCCTTTCTTTGTATAGGGAAAAACATCTGTAACAAGATGTTGCACAAATTGCTATCATTTGTAACAATACAATACAAAACGACACATCTAATTCTTTGCGCTTCGGATACAATTCACAATACTTTGATTTATTGTGTGGAAGACGGAAGGATTGCTTCCGATTTGATTAGGAATAAGAAAATAAATATATCCTTGTAAGTGACAATTGGCATGAGAAAATGGTTTTAGCTTGTTTTTATGAAAAAATTTTGCTTATTCTTTATTAACTTCCCGTAGGGTAAGTTATAGTAATCGCAAAAAAATCGAAAATGAAAATTTTTATATATCTTTACGTTTCAGAGGTTTCTGAACATTTTGGCATACCTTAGAAAAAATGGATGTATGTGTGTGTGTGTGTGTATGTGTGTGTGTGTGTGTGTGTGTATGTATGTATGTGTGTGTATGTATGTGCGGATACAAATTTTCGTCGACGATTTCGGGAACACGGATCAACCGATTTGAATAATTCAAAAAACATTCGATCCGTATTGATAAGGAGACGTGCTGATTAGTTTTTGGCAAAGGCAGGTCAAGCCGTTCCGAAGATACGGGGCAAAAAGTTCCGAAAACGGTAACTCAGTTTTTAAGAGAACGGAGCGTCCGATTTTAATAATTCAAAAAACATTTTATTTGTACTGGCAAGATAAATAATCGATACAACTTTCATGAAGGTAGGTCCAGCGGTTTCGGAGATATAGAGGAAAAAGTAAAAAATGAGCCATTTGGCGGTCAAAAATGATCATTAGACATATGCACATCAAATTATCAGACATTTTATAGAGATTTTAACAATGAGTATACATTTTGTTAACATTCCTATCGGTTCCGTACCAATGCTTATGCGTTAGACAGCGACGCGGCGCTTACGCGCTTTATATTTTGTCCCTATGTAGTTAAAGCAGTACGATTGCTTTGAAAAAAAAGTTCAGATCTTCCACAATATGTCAAAATAAAGAAAAAAATTTTTTTCAAAAAAAAAAATTTTTTTTAAAAAAAAATTTTTTTTAAAAAATTTTTTTTTTCAAAAAAACTAATTTTTTGTCCAATTTATAGTTTCTCAAAAATCTATTTTTTCAAAGTATTTTTTTTCAAAAATGTTAATCGTTTTAAATAATAATAATAATTTTTGGTACGGGAAGTTCCAGCAATTTGCCTTAAGGAACAATGCCCTAATGCCTTAAGACAGAATTCCACTTACAGCTAGTAACACTTACTATTAGTATGTTAATTAGAGATTCATTATATGCTCATAACAGTTTGTAAATCTTTGATATGGATATATTTATCCAATATCTCTTTATTTGTAGTTTATTACAAAGTACACCCTAAAATGTCTAAAACGAAGGCTATAAACCATTAATTTGGCATCTAGGTGTAAGAAAAGGCTAATCATCATCATAAATACAAAAGTAAATTCTGATTGCTTAGAACACACACACAGAAATAGAACAACTTTTACCTATCTTTCAATCGTCGTAGCAACTTTTAGCTAGGACTTAGCTATTTGATTCGATAAAGTATTTCAACATAAAGTTTCCAAATTACCGTTAATTTTGCAAAATAACTGAATCATCAATGTTGATGTCAACATGCACCGGAATCAATAAAAAAATAAATTACTAAAACACTTTAAACGTCACGCACAAGGGAAAGTCATATATCAGGATCGAAATGTTTTTAAGG
>NW_020539725.1:71121846-71233671 GCF_003426905.1 Ctenocephalides felis
GGTCAATGTGGTTATTTTTGTTAATTTTGAATATTTAAGCTTTGGATCCATAGTTGCAAATACTATTTCTAGGACCACCATAAAAAAACAATGACACAATTACCACAAGTTTAGAGTCATTTTAGAATTAGGATCATTTGTTTGAACTAAAAATTTAAACTATTCAAAATTGGTTGACATTTAAAGGTACTAAAGTTTGTTGTTCAATCAAAAGTTAGCATTTAATCAGGATATTAATTTCTAAAATACTTTATAGTATTATAAAAAAAATCGAATTGAAAATAAAACCCAACAATATTAGAAATTACAAATAAGCCAGATTTGACTCCAATACGACATTTACTACATGCAAAGTATTCCTGATTAACAATCAGACCCATTTTCCTAATGTTAATTGTTGAACATTACGGTTTGTGACGAGTGCCTAATAGCCAAACCTCATTCAATTAGGTAATTATGAGGTTTCTAAGCGGTTTGTCGGACTGTCCAGGGAGCTCTGGACAACTTTTATCGCTAATGTGACCATTTATTGCCTCTGTACATGTAAGGGTTGCATACTTATAGAGCATTTTGTGTAGTAAATAGTCAGATAATTGAAGTTGAACGAGCCATTACCAAAATCTGTGAAAAGTATATTTTTCAAAAATCATAAAAGGTGAACCACTGGGTTTTCGTTTTAAAATTCTATGATATTTATCAAATTAATTGCTCAATGTCTTTATATATAGACAGATTATTATTCATAAACAATATTTTTTTAAAATTTGAATTGCTTGTCAAGATACAATAATATATTAAAACTTAACTTGAATAAAAAATTATTTGAATAATTAATTAGGTACAGTAAGTTATTCGTTTAACTTGGGATACTTGTGGATTTTTGCTTGTTTGTTTATTAGTTAAGCGATGAAAATAGGCGAAATTTTAAAAATGAGTTCTATTTTATGTTTGTATTTATTTATTCGATCCATCACCATATGTTACAACATGTTACGACTATTTTAGAGAATTCTGTGTGGCAATTACTAACGGCGAAAATTATGTATCTATTTTTTTCCGTCGCGTGCCGATAGCGGCCTAGGTACACAGAAAATCAATTACCAGGGAAAAGTATATATATATATATATATATATATATATATATACTATATATTCTATAATTTTGCTTATAGAAAATACAAATACAATATTGCAACATTTGACACCTATCACACCAAATGACGCATCCATAGGTAATGCAGATTTTTACTTTTATTATTTATTAACATGAGCCTAATAAATTTCTACACTGACTTTTCATTTTTTGACCGTTTTTTGTCGATTCATTGGATTAGCCATATATAGTCATTTTTCTTCTCCTTTTAATAATTTTTGCACTTATTTCTACATGGAACATGTGCAAATCTTTGGTATTACTTCTAATATCTAAATCGAATACCAATCCGTATGTGTGTGTGTGTGTATATATATAATTATCTCATGTATTTCTGATTATAGTTTATTATAAAAACAAACAGCCTATGAAAATTTGAAGCAATTTGTTTAAGAAATTAATTCCTCAGATAACATTGTTATACAATCAGAATTTTATTAAACAAATACACAAGTATGAATAATAAGCTTGATATCTACTTCATATTAATTATAAACAACCAGCAGAATGTCATTGTTCGTTCATATAGATGATAAAAATGTTTCAGCGAGTTATAAACTTCACAATAATATTTGTTATGAATAGATTCAATTGAAATTAACGATAAAAAATATTTTAGTAATTATAAACCTCAATTAATGATAAGTTATAAATGAATTTTAATAAATGTTTATTACATGATATAAAGTAATCGGAATTATTAAAAAAATATATATAATATTTGATTTAGAATTTGAATTGATTATTTTATCATACTTAGAAGTAATAAATGTATTTATATATGTTCATTAAGTAGGAAAAATATTCATTAATTCTTGAGTGTTATTAAAATTATTTTGATAATTTCGGATCAGTGTTTAAGGAATCGGATGATCTAAATGTTAAAAAGAAAATCAATTTATGGACTAGATATAAAATTTCAATCAAATACACCTAATAATGTACTTCTTTCTATAAATATTATAGGTCTAACATAATATAAGTGCTTATATTTGGGCGACGATCTTTATCTATGTTTATCCACAAGAACGTGAATAAAATAAACTAAATCTAATAATTTCTTTACGTTGTTGACACAAGTAATATGCTTTTTCAATCACTCTAATTGGATGTGACGTTTTCTCAAAAACTGCTATTTTTTGCGCGATTTGCTCCATATCTCTGAAACGACTGGACTATGCTATAAACTAATCCAAATAGAACAAGAAAACGTTTCTTGAATCATTCAAATCGGTTGATATGGACGGAAAAATACGTACCCTTACGCACACACTCATACATACATTATTAACTTCCCGTAGGGCAAGTTCTAGTAATCGCAAAAAAATCGAAAATGAAAATTTTTATATATCTTTACGTTTCAGAGGTTTCTGAACATTTTGGCATACCTTAGAAAAAATGGATGTATGTGTGTGTGTGTGTTGTGTGTGTATGTGTGTGTGTGCGTGTGTGTAGTATGTATGTATGTATGTGTGTGTATGTATGTGCGGATACAAATTTTCGTCGACGATTTCAGGAACACGGATCAACCGATTTGAATAATTCAAAAAACATTCGATCCGTATTGATAAGGAGACGTGCTGATTAGTTTTTGGCAAAGGCAGGTCAAGCCGTTCCGAAGATACGGGGCAAAAGTTCCGAAAACGGTAACTCAGTTTTTAAGAGAACGGAGCGTCCGATTTTAATAATTCAAAAAACATTTTATTGTATTGACAAGATGAAGAATCGATACAACTTTCATGAAGGTAGGTCCAGCGGTTTTTCGGAGATATAGAGGAAAAAGTAAAAAAATGAGCCATTTGGCGGTCAAAAATGATCATTAAACATATGCACATCAAATTATCAGATATTTTATAGAGATTTTAACAATAAGTATACATTTTGTTAACATTCCTATGGGTTCCGTACCAATGCTTATGCGTTAGACAGCGACGCGGCGCTACGCGCTTTATATTTTGTCCCTATGTAGTTAAATCAGTACGATTGCTTTGAAAAAAAGTTCAGATCTTCCACAATAGTCAAAATAAAGAAAAAAAAATTAAAAAAAAAATTGTTTTAAAAAAAATTTTTTTTCAAAAAAAACTAATTTTTTGTCCAATTTATAGTTTCTCAAAAATCTTATTTTTTCAAAGTAATTTTTTTTTCAAAAATGTTAAAAAAAATAATAATTTTTGGTACGGGAAGTTCCAGCAATTTGCCTTAAGGCACGATGCCCTAATTGCCTTAAGACAGAATTCCACTTACAGCTAGTTTTTTTCTAAGGTATGCCAAAATGCTCAGAAACATCTGAAACGTAAAAATAGCAAAAAATTCATTTAAATTTTTTGCGATTATGCTATAACTTTACTTAAGGGAAGTTAACAAAATCATTTATATACTTTTTATGAAATTTATTAAAATTACTGACCATTTATATTATATAGTATCCAATTTATCATGTGGTATGTCGTTGGTCAAGCGTCCGTCCGTAGCTCGTAGCTCTCGTAGCTCTCGTAGCCGTTGATAATCGCCGCCGGAGGGCATGATGGTCGGCCGGGGCGCTCACGTGCCACGGCCTCCTAACCTTATATCGTCCCAATGCGATTCATAAATATCGGCCATGCCTACGAAGGGAATTCCGGAGATTTTTAAACTGTTTTATAATAACTATATTGAATTTCAAAACACACTTAGATTTTGATAAAAAGTTAATATATACAGGGTGTCCCAGAACTCAACGTCAAGCTGAAACGGGGTTGTAGTATTGATTGTAACTACCATGCATTTTTTTTAACTCGTTTTATTCAGCATCAGAAAAATTAAGAATTCCTATAAGCTAAATTGACAATATTTGAGAGCAATGTCTGAGAAGAACTCCAATGAGATAGTTTAACAATTAAAAAGATAATGATATATTGAAACTAATCTAAGACTAAATCTAAAGGCCATTGACGTTTTAATCTTCTTACTCCGAATGATTGTAAAATGTCGCCTATTGATGGGTTTTGAATGTGATTCCAGTTTACCTTTGTATTTTTCCTTAAATTCTTTGAACGTTAATTGCACGTTTTCAAGTTGAGATCGCTGAGAATGGTTTCATTTGTAACGTACCACGGAGAATTAAATATTGTACGTAAAATTTTTGACTGAGTTCTCTGCAAAAAATAAGAATAATATTTTATTTTACGTATTTTGAAAATTATGAGCTTTTAAGTGCAACCTATAGCTTTGGTGAAACTGTGACCAAATGTGGGTGTATTGTAGTCAATCTTTGCTGATTTTGTTCAAGCAAACTTTGGATTCGTTATTGTAAAAATTTTTGAGACAAAAGTCAGAAGTATTGACACAATTGCTTCAATAAAGTCTTAATTTTCAAGAATTAATCTTTTTTTTAAACTATAATTATAAAGTAATAGCAATATTTAGTTTTTCGTGAAAGCAAAAACTCTATTTTCAAAAACAGTTAACATTTTTATCGAAGTCTGATGGATTAGGTCAATTAATCCACATATTGCAATTCATGCAAGTCGCCTTTAAAGCAAAATGCCACTTACACCTAGTTTGTTTCAAATCATTTACAGTTCTGTCATATGTGTTTATTTTACTGAATACACCTGATTGTTTGAGAACCCCATAGTCCTGATGGCCATCTAGCCACTAAATCCTTTCTCGTCGGCATGCCACTAGTACTAATACTAGTCCTAGTCCTAGTATAAACTGCTCCCTCGCGCCTTCTATTCCTCCTCCTGCAGGTGGATCGCTTTATCACCTGTCGTTTCGTCGTATCGCCGTATTTCGATCACATCCGATTTATTGTAATGATGGCACAATGGACGATTGCCGTGTCCTTAATTGTGCTCATTTGTTAATGATGTGATTTAGTTTAGTAATGAGGTTCGAGATCGTTTATTTGTGCGTTGACTATGTGGGCGTGTTTGGATGTCATCGTAATAAATAAATTGGATATCAATCAAAGGCGTTAATAATATGAAAAGAAGTCGTTATATCACATTTATTTTCCTCATTTGATATTAGCTTATTCAGCTTGATTCACTACTTCAATAACAATAACTGTAACTATCAGAAATAATTACAGCAGCAGTTTCCAAATTTTTCCCACCGTGCAAATCGATGAAATTCGACAAGGAGGAGTTAGGGAAGTTCTTGCAACTTGAATTAGGACAAAATACCAATTCTGGTCTGGGTCATTTAGGAAAACTATTTTTTATTATCAATATGCATATCATTTGAGGAATAGATTTCCATGTTCATCAATTGTTAGTTTAATCTACAATTTTATGACAAAAGGCTTTTAACATAAAATTAGCTCTCAATGGATCAAACCTTTCCTCCTAGCTATTAAAATACTACACCCAACATTAGCAAATTCCGAACGCAATCTTAACTCATTTTCCTCCTATAAGTTGCGTTTTTATGGAAAAGCAACTAAACCTGAGCCAATATATAATCGTTCCCCTCTCATGTCGTGTATATTTTTTTATCTGCCGATATAAAATTTACGTGGCGTTGTTCCTTTTAATGGTCCGGGTTGTGTTGTATAACCTCAAATAGACGAGCTAATGCGGTCGTAAAATAAATACCATATTACAGGCAGCCGCGCATCACGAACGCATAAATTCGGGCGATAAACTTCTACTTGTTATCAATAAAACGACCATCAGATCAACATCGCTCGTTTATTGTAGAAGAAGTGGAAACGTGGAAAAAAAAATTCGAAAAACAAGGTAAATATTCGATTTGTATCGCCTATTTGCAAAATTGCATTCGTTGATTCTTTGAGTACTTTAATATTTACTTACTTTTAATATTTTGTAATTATATAAACAATAGGAAATTACAACATCAGTAAAGGAAATACGGAATAATAGTATATATGGACAAAATGACCAGAGCCCTTATTTAAAAATTGCCTAGTTTCATTTACGTTTCCGCGACTGTGTAACATGAAGAAAGCCTAATAACAATCCTGTCAGATGTTGACCGTCATTGTCATAGTTTTGTACTGTCAAAAGTTTATTTTAAGGGAGGTGATCTCATTTTGTCTAGGGACTTATTTATTGAAATCAATAATTATTTTTATTAAAAACAATGAACTTATGCAAGTACTAGTGATTTTGATCAATTTTATAGCAATAATCAGGTGCTTGGAATTTTAATTATTTATTCATTAACTTCCCCTATGGTAAGTTATAGTAATGGGCCGAAAATAGAAAATGAAATTTTTTGCATATCCTCACGTTTTGAAGGTTTCTGATCATTTTGGCATACCTCAAAAAAATTGATGTGTTTCTTTTTTAAATGGATGTGTGTGTGTGTGTATGTGTGTACCGATTTGAAAAATATAAAGAGCAATCGATTCCTATTGATAGGGAGATGTGCTGATCCAGACAGGTCCAGCGGCTTTGGGGAAATGGAGCAAAAAATGCTAAGAATGTCAGTTTTTAAGAGAATGAATCAACCGATTGGAATGATCTAAAAGACGTTACATTCGTAATGATGGGAAGAGGTGGTAATTAGATTTTGGCAAAGGCAGGTCCAGCCGTTTCGGAGATATAGAGCTAAATGTGCAAGAAATTGCAGTTTTTGAGAGAACTAAGCATCCGATTTCAATGATTTAAAAACTTTCTGCTTGTATTGACGAAACGATCGCTTTTATACTTTAAATCACTTATATACTTTAAATAAATGATTTTAACTTTGCAATTTAGTTTATATTAGAAATATTAAATCCGATTGATTAAATTTTATTGCTTTTCATTTATTTTATTTAAGTTCATTTACTTTTTATAAAATAGGAATAATGAAAGTTACAATATTTATAATAATCTATTTGAAAACATTTAATATTCCTCGAATATTTTATTAAGGCACGGGAAGATCCACCAATTTGCCTTAGGGCACGATGCCACACACCACTAGTTTTTTATCACTTTTGGACAAAATGACATGTTTATACAATGTACAAAATAACATAGTTGTATTTGCTACAGGTCAGTTCATTGGAGGCTAAAAGAAATTGAAACTAGCCAAAGGTGCTTGTCGCAATTTCTACTGTAACGACTTCTAAAAACAGACCTAAAAAACATCGGTAGAATAGAGTCTTGCAGTTACTGCAAAATCTTTCATATGCCGATGTCCTAAAGAGGATCAAGCTATTTATTTGTGATTCATTCAGATAATTATAATTAAATAACAAAACACCATCTCATTTTATTCGTGCTTCCCTTGTATAAGTCTGTCATTTTTCATATATCAATATGTATGGTTTAAAATGATCAAACGGCCTTTAACAAAATTAATTGACCATATACTACCAACCCAAATTCATCAAAATTGCAAATATCAATATTTTCCACCATTAAAATAAATTTAACAGGATTATCCTCTATTTAAGCTCTGCTATTTTTCTAACAATCCATAAAACAGTTTGCAGCGATCGACCAACCAACCAACCAACGCATGACAAAAGAACAAAAGAATAAAACCGTAATCCCTTAATCGAATAGAAAAATTTATTACCGTGCAAAAACTGATGTCATACTGTTTTATCGGTCGTTTTTGCAACAAGACAAAAAATATCGTTTTTCTGCAGTTTTTTCCGCGATTATTTGGAATTTGCTCGAGGCTTTGCCGGTCATGACTTATGACTGCGCCACTATGGCGATGATCCGCTTGAAATGATAATAGGATCGTGAATTGTGAAAAATTTTGTGTATTGAGATAAACTGGAAATAGGGAAAAATATAGAGCATAAATTCTAATACTTGCCGAGGGGTCTATGGTTTATGTATTTGCTAAATCCAGTGTATGTGGTCTTAGAAGTATCATCACATTTATGATTACTGCACTATTTACATAATATCCATTTTAATTGAGTTTTGTATACAAATAATTGCAACATCCAAGCTTAACTAATCTTCACAAAATAAATGAAATTCACACTTCCATTTAATTTTAATTTCTCTCAGTGCAATGTATCCAACTTTAATTACCGTACGTATGTAAAATCGTATCAAATAAAACTTTTAGATATACCAGATTACCTTACGTACACTCTGTTAGTTTTAAACTAACATAAATGAAAAGCAGAACTATCTCTTTGGCAAAGTTTCGAAACTTAAACCGTGTAATCGCAGTAATCCGAGAAAAGTTGCTGTAAACATTGAACTTTCCTTGATTGCACCGAAACTTGAGATTAGGACAAGTATCAATAAAACAAGAGTGTTTTACAGTTTTAACGATCATTGTGAAACTGATTTGGTTGATACTCTGAGATTTAGGTGAAGAAAACTATTTTAAGATTGAATTTTTTTTTACCGACGATTCCCATTTTGTATCAATGTGAAGACAATGGACTAAGATTTTGGTGTCATTTTATATAAAATTCAATTCATGATTTAGGAATTGATTTTACTAGAAAATAAATTTAGATAATTACGGAGATGTTTTGATGTATATTAAATTTTTTCGAGATTATCAACAAGATAAGTATATATTATTATGAGTTTTAATATTTTTAAGACGGATTTATTGAGGTACAAACAAGAATAAAAAATTTGGTAATAAAGAGTACTGAAAAAGTTGTCTTGGTAATAAGTACTTTTGGTACTAAAGAGTACTATAGTACCGCATTAAATACCATTTACAACTTTTTTATATTTACAAATTTTTACTTATTATAATCACTAAAAATATTTTACTTCAATATTTTACGTTCTGTAACTAATATTTAAAAATGAGAAGAACAAAACTCTGTTATACCTTTTTAATACAGAATACTGTAGTTTTCATGATAATTTTGTATTCTACCCGACTTATTAGAATAATGTTGACTGAAATTCCGTAATCCCCATCGATTGCTCATTAATATGCTTGTTAATTATAATTTGCATTTAGAGATACATCTATCATAATTATCCAAATTAATTTAAAAAATGCACTTGATTATATTATCGGTTTTTATAATTAGTAAGTTCACTGAAATTAAAAATGTAATGATACTTGAAGCATTAATATTATATATTTTTTCATATTCATCAATATTCAATATGAATAATCTCTGGTGCATTTTTGTAAACCGATAACGGAATATAATTACATATAATTATTTCATATCATCAACGTACCGGTATAAAATAAATAATAGGAAATCATAGATTTGATATTTAATAGATTATATACGCTTTTCATATTGAAATCACTTTATTACAAATTAGTGAGAAAATGCTGACAATATCAGCAAATTGAATAAATATTTTATAAATTATTTATTATAGTAAAATATTAACAAATAAAATTTTCTTTTGTTACAGGTAACTATATTACAACATTCAAAAAGTTGTATTTACTCTAACAGGACTAAAAGTAAAACCTTGTACCGTAAGTCTATAATATTATTTTTAATAGAACTTATTCTTTATCGATATATTCATTTGATATTATCCACTGAACATATATATACATTCTAAAGTTTTTTTTTAAATTTACTCGGAATTTCTTTGTGTTCAGAATTTAGAATTATATTTTTTGCCGCATACAAAGTGGAATATGTAGGTTTACCAATAAAAATATATACAGTTAATTAACAACTCAATGAGAAAATATTACAGTATTTTATATAAAAATATATTCAATTTTATCATAAAAGATGAATTTATAATTCCCTATATATTGATAAAATCGCGTTGATGCTGCTAATGGGATTATTAATAATGGGAAGTGTTATTGCTGAAGATTATGTTATTTTGTACGACTATTGAAGAAGTATAGGTATATCATGATTTTATATACCAGGCATCTAATTAGCAGAGCAAAACGGAGCAAAATTAATAAATCATTATTGAACACGAGAATTTCTTATCATAATTCTTGCGCAATTACAAGATTGGATATCATTCACACAATATTAATGATACACCTACGAGAAATATTATTATAGAGATAGAGTTGAATAACGAAAATTACATAGTTTTTATTCATGCATTATTAATCATATTTATGCATGAGCTCATTTTTATTTGAGAATCTATTTCTTTAATTTTCAAAGTTTTCATATCTATTCAAGAATATGTGGACAAATGAAATTTTCAAAAATTTTACTGGCAGTTTTCAAAATTTTTATTGAAATTTTTACACAGTAAGTTTTACTAACTTCTCGTCGGTATGAACTTAGCTAATCTCCTTATTTCAAAAAAAAATTAATAACATCAGAAAAGGTTTTATTTTTTGTGTTCAGATATAGGCGCAATTTAGTATGAAACTCTTCAAAAATTAAATCAGAATTTGCATCAGTACCAAATTATTTAAATGGTTCATTCTTCTAGGTTTTAGAGAATTTTTTTTTCAAAAATAATAATGCATAAAAATATATTAATTATCCTCGAATGGTAATTACAACGCTTCAAGTTACTGAAGAATTAAGCAAATAATTGCGCACGTAAAACGTTCACTATCTTTTATACTATTTACTCAATTATTTTGAATAATTAAAGTATTTTATTCCCAATCACAATTTGCTCACCCTTTGATGCAATCGAGGCAGATGAAGTAGAAAATTACGTAACGTGCAATTTAGTACTAATGAGGATTCGATTGAAATGAAAAGTTCACTATAATTGAGATGGAAAAGCTTAAAAATCGCTAAAAAATTTTATCCAATAATTAATCTAGTTGTAAGTAGCATTTTCCTTTAACGCAGTATGTTATTTCAGGCAACAAAATAGCCATTAATTAATGTGATATTTATATAAATAAAAATTTTCATAATAAAAATTATAACGTTTTTATCGGTTTGTTAGTAAATATAAGTAAATCAATAAATTATAACTTAATAATATATTGATTAACAAATATAGTCACCTTTTCCATCTCAAAATTTTTAACATCATTTTTTATCACTAGTCTTTTATCATTTTATTTCTTCATTCATGGCTATTAATTTACCATTAGAAGCTTATCATAAATAAAAATTGCACTGATTTTCCATTTTCCCCGACTTGATATCACCAATCGCCCTTTTTCTTGTTGAATATAGGCTTAAATTCTGAGTGCTGACATGGTTCGCAAAAAAAATTAAGCAAATACTTGTAAATTAAATAAACAGCACATTCCCTCCTACCGTTCGACCACTAATGGTCGTGACCACGAAATTCGAAACTTTGGGATGAGGTGGAAATAGAATGGTATCTGGGGAGAATATTGTAAAGAGTATTTTCAAAATTAACAAATAAAATTAACATCTCGGAAAAAAAATGGGTTTTTGCCAAAAAATCCGATTTGCAAATTTTGTATCTCTCAGGAAAAAATATGCATGTTTATATGTAAGCCCATTTTAGATCTATCGTTGGCATTTTCTCAGGAACATTTGAACTAAACCAATTTCAAAAGTTTAAAAATTAGTCCATATAACTAAAATTTTTAAGTTTTGTGCGACGATCTTCCAAGTCGTTTCTTTCAAATTAGCAGAAAAGTATTAAATTTTTCGTCCACGTTCTAGACCACAATTCTGAATCAAAAAATCAAAAACTGTTCAAAAGATTGGTTCGAAATCAAGCTAATTAGTCTTTAGTAAGACGGTCTGCACGTTTTTTCGTAATTAAATGCTGAAAATTGGTTTTGACGATTTTGATAAAACTTTGTATGACGAAAAAGTCTAATCAGAATCTATCTAAATTTATTCAAGAATTTATCAATATCAAGTTGATTGTGTATACATCTCGGGAAGTTCGTGCAACTTACCTCAAAGCAAAATGCCATTTACAGCTAGTAAAAATATGATTTATCAACATTTATTTATACTCGGAAACCTATTACATTAATTATTTATAACTTTTGGAAACATCTTACAGCTCAAACTATATATTATAGAAATATTTGACGTTTTACAATCATTTGCAAAGATTTGTTTTATTCGCGGTCAAAAGATAATTTTTTACAATTACAAAAGCCGTCTCGGGGATTATCCAAACTCACTAGCCGGAAAAACACGTCCAAGACCATCAGGGCATGATTCAAAAAGAAATTGATGTTGTACCAATATTTCAAAAACTCTGACGATGGTCATAACAATTTATATTTCCTAAGGAGAAGTTTGTTTTTATGAAAAAATCCGAATCGTCAATTTTATGTTTTCTCGACATTTACAGCCATTCTGAGTCAAATGGGACCAAATTTGGAAAAAGTGTGTGTGTGTATGTGTATGTGAACAGATTTTTTTTTGTAAATAGACGTTTTCTCAAAAACGGCTGGACCGCTTTCAAAAATTTAAAAGCCATTCAATGTATCTCGATGAGGACTAGCGTTTCTCTATTTTGTGCAGCGGTCGCCCGAGCCGTTTCTTTGTAAATCGCAGAAAAGTGAAAAAAATCACGTTTGAACAAAAACTGTTCGAAAGATATTGGTTGGGAATCGACCTGATTAGTTTTTGGTAAAAATTGGCCGGGCCGTTTTCTTGTAATAAAGTGTTGGTAAAAAAAATTTAAGCTGATTTTTATGAAACTTTTTTGGCGAAATCTATATATTAGTCTTATAGAACTTACTGAAATATTACGGCCTTGAGACAAGTAGTTTAATTTAAAAAAAATCATCAAAGTTTGAGAAATTGAGTAGTTTTTTTTATGTTTGTTAAAATTAAGATTAGACGTTTTACTTGACCTTAATAAACATACTAAATCAATAAAATCCTACGGAAACTGGTTCAATTATAAAAATTATTGATTTTTGAAAATTTGCTTTTAGAAAACACTCCGAGTTACCTTGTTCGTTCGTTTTCAAATATATGTAATAAATCCATTCGGAACACTTTTATTCACTCATAAATTAATTTATTTCTTATTAATTAAGTCAGATTATTTACACATATCAGGATATTCATGTAACTTGCTTCAAGGCAAAATACCAACACCAACTAGTTTTTTTTAATCTCACAGTTTTACTCGTTGTTCATTTCAGGTCAAGTGTAAAAATTTCTATATATTTAAAAAAATTAAAATAAATGTTTTAATAAAAAAAGTGTATTCACGTATATTCGATGCTATTTTATTTGACCAATTATTAATTGACCATCTCCAACTTTGGTAAAACTTCTGCCAGCTTATGGTCGAACGGTTCTATCCATCCATCCGGGCAGAATAGAAGTTCGACGTGTATTTCTATGTCGTTTTCCCTGGCATGCGGGACCGTGGGCTGTAGGTTTGATTCAATTAGCGCCCCCGACATGGGAGAAAAAAAGCAGAACACGGACCAGATCAATATACCAGCCTGTTATGTCCCAGCATTCACTCTATCTGATGCTGCTCTATAACACTCACTATCTCTATATCAATATTATTCGTAGGTGTAGTAACATTATTGTTGCGCGGACTCGATTGATCGACCATTTTTGTAATGGTACAAGAATTACGATAAGAGATACATATGTCTAATGATTATTTATTTCATTGATTCAGGTACGATAAGATGGTATATATTAATCGCAACCTTCATAGTAAATGCAAAATAGCTGGGACTCCTAGCCAGATTCTATAAAATTATATGATAGGTCTATTATCATCTATGCTTGTAACAATAGGCAAATTTGTCAATTTTTGATAATCATAGAGTTCTTTGTTGAAATCCACTTTCGGGATGATGTGATATCAATCAGTAGTAAGATCAATTAATTACTACTAATAGTTACTAATTACTAATAAAGTTCTTCCAAAACTAAGCACTTACCACTCACCAATTCCATCAATCATTCTTCACCTGATCACTGGTCAATCAATTACCGTCTTTTAGTTAAGTTTTTCACTGAATTTTGATTCAGAGTTAATGTTATTCTTTTGAAATAATACACATTCGTTTACCTACTAATAATAAGTTACTCTTGTTATCTTAAATTTACAACAAATATAGTTTACGCCTTAATAAAAAGTAATAGGTTTGTTATGTTTGCTGCATTTCTGACGCAAAGTGGTAACAACGTATATTCATTAATAATTCTGGTACCCATTTCAACGTTTATTACAAGAGACACAAGTAATTTGTATTATTTTACGAGCGCTTCAAAATAAACACAAATAAAAATGGGAGACTTTTCACATTCCCAACGTGTTAGGGCGAGAACACATGGGTAAAAGACATATATTATAATTATTTTTGTTTTACAATTATTAAAATTTTTTTAATAAATTCTTACAAGTTGCATGGGATTTGATAACCAATTCATAATACTATGCCTGAAATTGTTCATTATTAACATATACATATTGTTTAAGTTTTTTGGAGAGTTAACAATTCGCGGACGTGAATGCTATAGCAATCATTTTTCTTTTGTTGCAGAATGACATGAATGCTTAATTTGAATCAATTTAAAATGAAAATGACAATTCCTGTGCCTGTTTGAAACTTTTATTCTCCGCGAACGCGTTAAAATTAATCTCCTGAACTAAAATATATCCTGTTTCCAAAACAAAAGCTAAATTTTTTACTTTTAAATATATTTTACGTTTTGAGGATTTGGGATGTTGATTTCTTTTGTAACATTTTTTTGTATATTTATACACTTTTTTATTATTAAAAAATTCTTATATTATCTTCGATGTAGTGAAACTAAAAATGTTTTAAAATTATGACACACTAAGAATAGAATTATAGATTTATTACAAATTTTACAATAAATAGAACCAGTATAACGATGTTCAATTGCTATACAGTTTTGAATTCTATATGCATTCATTATTTTCAACACAACCCAACCCAAAATTCAAATGGACATAATAAAAGTTTCGACAATTCTAAGATAGGTGAATTTATTATTTAGGAATTCGTGATCATTTTATTTTCACAATTTAAAATTATTTTTTGAGACATTAATATACATTTTATAGTGAACTCTATTGAATTCACGAAAATGTTCTTAAGAAAATATCCAATTTGCTGTTTTTATGTTTTATTCGACGTTTCAAGCCATTCTGAATCGAATGAGACCAAATTTGGAAAAAGTATGTGTGTGTGTATATGTGTGTGTGTGAACAGATTTTTTGCATTTTTGCTTTTACTCCGAGTTAACGTGTTCGTTCGTTTTCAATTATGTATAATAAATCCACTCGGAATACTTCAAATCACTCATAAATTAATTTATTTTTTATTGATTAAGTCGATTATTTACACATATCGGGAAGTTTATGCAAAATACTAATACCAATTAGTTTTATTTTTATATTTTAAAAATATTTCATGATATATTGATTTCTATTAACACGAAAAAAAGTTCGTTCTCGAGAAAAAATCGGATTAGCTGATTTTATGTTTTGTTTGACGTTTCAAGTGATTCTAAATCTAAAACTAATGATACTAAATTTGGAAAAAGTATGTATATGTGTGTGTATGAATATGAGATAAGGTTCTTCATTCTAAATCCGCTTGATTAATTTTTGTTTATTTATGTTTTAAGTAAACATATATAAACGTCATCGTCCTAATTTATAAGCTCTTACATTTTGTATGTAAAATAGGAATAATGAAAGTTACAGTATTTATAATAATCTATTTGAAAACATTTAACATTCTTCAATATTTTATTCCGGCACAAGAGGTTCCAGCAATTTGCCTCAAGGCCATACACGACTAGTTTTTATTTTTAACTTTCCGTAGTTATAGTAATCGCAAAAAAATCTAAAGCAATTTTTTTATATATATTTACAATGTAAAAGTTATTGAACATTTTGGCATACCTTAGAAAAAATTGATGTATGTGTGTATGTGTGTGCGGATACAAATTTTCAGGTTCGGCGGTTTTGGACTCTGAATAAAAATAAGTTTAAAAAATGCCATTTGGAGATCAAAATGTTCATAGGACATATGTTAATTATTATATTAATTATCAGATTTTAATAATGTATACACATTTAGTGTAATTTTTGTTTTTTGGTTCCGTACCAAGATTTTAATTACGGTACGGGAAGTTCCAGCAATTTGCTTTAAGACACGATGCCATGCATCCCACTAGATACCATCAGAAATTTGCAGGAAGTGATTGTTGGTGTGCTATTAGTGTATTTTTCGCGTATCCCAAGCTTAATATCCATATCACACCGGTCTATATCCAGAATACCTGTACATGGCAGCAGCATCCAGCCAGCAGCAGACTACCACGGTTTCCTTTTTCCTTTGCCATATCACAATTTTGCTTCTTTCCTCGTCGTCGTCGTCGGTCGCTTCTTTTTCTTTTTCCTCCTGTGTAGTCCTAATGTCCCACGGGAGCCAGCCGAGAGCCGAGAGCTGCCTCCGTCGCGCTTTTGACTGATGGAAAGAGCATCCGATGTGTCGTGATACGTCAAAGATATACTGGCACACACTCCCGACGCCTGTCTGGTCATTAGTCTTCAGTTTTCACAGAATATCATATGAAATGAAATAACATAAACAAACGGAATGATAAAAAATAAAAGGAAAATGTATTATGTAATCCCTGTTGGAAATTGTTACTGCTGTAGAGGAAGAGGATTATATGGGAAAATTTCATATCTGGCAGTATACTCTCGATTGTACAATATTTGTATTATTTATTACAAATTACTTAATTGGTTAATGGGCTGGAAATCACAAGTCACAATAGAAAATAAACTCCTAATATACAAGACAATTATTAAACCAATATGGTCCTACGGCCTACAACTATGGGGTGCGGCCAGTAAATCGAACATAACTATTCTACAAAGATTCCAAAATAAAATTTTGAAAGAAATCGTGAACGCTCCAAAATACGTTCCCAATTGGTTGATACATCAAGATCTCAGAATTCGAACTATAGAAGAAGAAATTAGTCTTTACTGCACCAGATACAAAGCTCGTCTAAGTCGTCATCCAAACGTATTAGCGTCAGATCTGCTCAAGCCTTCACCACCAAAGCGTCTCAAAAAAAGAATCTGCAATGATTTACTACAAAATATAACATAACATTTATGAAGGCGCTATCGCAAGATAGCGATCCTTCTCACGCAGTCAAATAATATATAACTGTAACAAATGTAGCTGAATGTACTTTGTATAGCTTGCTATGAACTCTAAATAACAAAAAAAATAAAAATTATTACAAATTCATTCATCTGGTGCGAATGACATTACTGCCACCTAGCTTTCTGTGATCTGAGATTTAGGTGTACTGAATAGGTAGGCCGGTGGAAGACCCGGTGGTCAACCAGAGTCCGATGGTAAAGGACAGTAAATGTGTGAAGGCGTGGATTACACCTTACTGATGCCTTTGCCGTTATCACTTTATAGACAATTGATAGCTGCATTTTTAAACACTATTGTGCACTGTAATTATTATAAGAATGATAAAAACGATAATAGACATAAAACTATGAATATTGACTAAATGGTTGAGTAACTTGTGCGAGCTAAATTTCTTAAAGTGTTCTTAGTCTCTTAAAATAATAAAAATTATTTTAACGCTGTTAAGAAGGGTAGGCAGTTTACAAATATACCCAGACTAAAACATACATAATTTGAGATTTTTCTATAATCTGTAATATTGCGAAAGTTTGCATTAGATCTGATACATTTTCTTGGAAGAAAACAAGCTATGGAAATATATATGGAAAAAATTATGATTTGCACGTGCATCCCGTGCTCACTGAAACTAAATAATGATCATAATACATTTAATGAATTCTTAACAAAATGTGTTAACCCGCATTGGCCCGAGGACTAGGCGTACTGAATAAGTAGGTCAATGGAATTCCAGTGGTCTGGGCTAATAATTGCAACCAGTTTTTGGAGCCACAATAATCCATCTATTTGAAATTAAGTTTTCGTTCCTGATTCAACTGTTGCAAAATTGCTAATATATTATTTTTCTTTGTCGGTGGTCACCAATGTGGAAATGTGCTAATTTATAATGAACTATTCTCAAATTTATAAAAAATATATTAAAAAAATTTCTTAACAAAAATATCTATATGTCATTGCTTAATATTTTGTCATCATCAAATGTCAAAGCTGATTTGATCACTACAATTATATTATAAACTGGCAAATATATTAAGGAACCTATTCTAAAATGTTATGGCAAGGTCATACTACGCTCAAATTTCCATACATTATGCTACTGAATCATACTACTATCAAAATGTCATGTATTTGCTGTGCATTCAGGCGTTTTACACATAAACTGCAACCTCACTTGTATGTTGTGAAGCTGGGTCAGAAAAGCCCTGTTATCTAAGATCGTTTTTTGACATCTCTGCGGTTTTTAGGTTAGGTTTTCTATCTGACAATCTGAGAGAAACGCCTGACTTCGCAGCAACCACATGGCTTTTGTCAATATTTATTATGGAATGTACTTTATAACATAGCCATAACATTGGTCTGTTATGCGTCAGAATCCGTATAATAATCTAAACACTTTTCCGTTTTAGTAAAAATTGTAGTGTTCATCATTTATTCTTCCGGCATATAATACAGAAAAGAAGTAAAATAAAAAACCCTTTTTCATAATTCCACTTTTGATGTGGTTATCTCTCGCATTTAATATTCGAAGTATTTTATCCGATGTTAAATCAAATAGCAGCTTCAAAGTTGAATCGCCAACTGTTCGCAGTTTTTATGTACATTGAAAACGATGATTTTAATTTTATAATGAAATGATGATTCGGAAAAAGTTATATAGTAGTTCAAGTGAATTTAACAAATTAGCAGTTTTATTCCAATTAGCCAGATTATTGAATTTCGTTCGCACTATGATTGATTGACCAAGTATTTTTATAGCTCGTTCAACAAATTTAGCAAAAACGTATTCGATGAATATTTTTGATATTTTACATATCAAACAATTATTATTCATGTAATATTTTTATCGTCAAAATTATTCCATTCTATTTTAATTATTTGATTTAATTTCAATGCAAAAATCGAGAATTACAATTTTATCATACCTATCACATTTCAAAGGTTTCTGAGCATTTTAGCATATCTTAGAGAAACACTATGTGTACGTGTGTATATTTGTGTGTTTATGTATGTCTGGATATAGTTTTTCATCTGCGATTTCGTAAGGATGGTTCAACCGATTTGAATGATTAAAACAACAAGCAATTGCTGGGGTAACGTCCTGATTTGTTTTTAGCGAAGGTAGGTCCAGCCGTTATGTGTAAAAAGGCAATTTAATCCTGGCTCATTTCCTTATCCTTTATCACTTTCTTTTCCACCATTAATTAACGTTACCGCAATTTTAATCACATTAAACTTCCACCGTACATCCATTACTCGTGTGTACTTACTAAATTCTTAACAATTAACGACGTCTATCTCACTAACAGACGGTTGCAAAAAAGAAGCCTTAAACCTCGAAGTGATCGCTAATCTATACATTATCACCCGATCCGAGGTGGCATGGGTGCTCGGTTGCCTTTCCATGGGCGTCGTGTAAATACGACGATGGGGATTCAAGAACCATCACCCTCCCCCCTTGAAGATATATCACCAAATCGGCGCTGCGTCGCGCCATTCCAATGGCACTAAAAACGTACAAGCCGATGGTTAAGGGCAGGGGCGGATGGAGAGAAATTGAGAAAACAAAAATTGTCTGACGATAGATTTTCTAGTCTGAAATAATATACTAAAATATTATAGGCCTACAATAAGTGGTCGGACTATAAAAATTCGTGAAAGTTTACAATTTTGTCACGCGATTCTTATAAGAATCTGTGCCAAAGCGCTTTCTGTGTTTTGCATGTAACTACTGATTATAGTTGACGTCTGATAAAATTCGAAATGGATGAAATGAAATGCGTTAAATAAATTAATTTATACTATTATTTAGATTCATTAAATCCATGTTTCATTTATATTCATTTATTATAAAGTGACAATAATTCTCATAAGTCAAAACCGAGACGGCGACATTTGGGGCTTCAAAATAAATGATATTTAAAAATGCATTAAAAAAGTTATTTTATTATAACAAATTTTATTCGGTTATATGTAATACTTTTTTATCTATGATATGGTATGCTATTTTTTTTGCTTTCGAGTCCTGTACAAAATTCTAATCAATTTTCTTGATAATTATATAACTAGTGGGGCGTATGGCATCGTGCCTTAAGGCAAATTGCTGGATCTCCCCATACCGTAATTAAACATTCAAGAAATGAAAATAATCAATAATTGTTCTAAATAATTTTAAATAGATTATTTATTATAAATGCATAATGTAAATTTATAAGTGGTTTAAATTTATTCAATTTTTTTTTTTAAAATTGATTATTTTTAATGAATTAGAAATGTTTTTAACATTTTTGATATTTTTAGAAGTTTGAATTCTTTTGGAATTGAAATTGTTTGAAAATTTACACAAAATGTGTACACATTATTAAAATCTCTATAAAATACCTGATAATACGATGTACATATGCCCAATAAACATTTTTGACCGCCAAATGGCATTTTTTTACCTTATTTGTATTGAGAGTCCATTACCGCTGGACCTGTCTCCCCAATCATTGTTAATTTACCTATTAATTTTTGAAAAACCAGGAGAATCCAGGACAAAAGATCTAAATCTGAGACAAATATAACTTTTAGAAAAACCTGGGACACAAAGTGGAAATCCGGGAATTCCCCGACCAAATTATTAATTAAATTAATTATTATTATTTTAATTTATTTATTTATTAACTTTCCGTAGGGTAAGTTATTGTAATGGGCCGAAAATCGGAATTGAAAACTTTTACATTTCTCGACGTTTTGAAGGTTTCTGAACATTTTGGCATACCTCAGAAAAAATGGATGTGTGTGTGTGTGTATGTATGTATGGATACAAATTTTTTAAATTAAGAATGGTTGGTTAACAGTTGTTCAAAATATCACTAACAAAGAATAAATCTATTAATATATGTTTTTTTTTATAATTAATAGATTTTTATGTGATATGTGTGTCGATTTTATCCATATGATACATTTTTTTTGTTTGATGCTATACTATGTCTAGAGATAAATCCATGAGAGCACGACATTTAATTTACATACCTTTTTCCATTTGTTAATCACGTTTTACATATCAAACTTCTGCTGTTTTCAAATTAATTTTTATCTTCTAAGTCTTCCAACATTCGCATACTTCTTCGGCTATAAGTTTATTGACTCTTTTTACAATAATTATCCATTAGTTGTATTTCTTTTCATTATATTTCTAGTATTAATTTATTTATTTAAAAGGGCGATGTAAAAGTCCAATAAAATCACAATGGCCAAAGTACTTGTTGAAGCTAAAATAAGCTTGATCAGACCAATAATTGCCAAAATTCATTCTCCAGTTGGCAAAAAAATTAAACTAAATCATATTTTCATAATATTGAAATTTATACTAATATATTAAATATAATATATAGTTTAACATCTTCTTCATTGATATTATTAAAATTCAACCTTGACTTTTAACCGGCCAGCAAATTCAACAAATACTGCCCTTCCCGCTAGCTAGGCAGTGACGTGTAGGATTAACGCTGCAGGCCCCAGTCGGGCCCTCATCCCCGGTTGAGCTAATTTATGTCGCGATTAAATCTGTCGCAAATCCGAGTGGTCAAGTGGCTAATCGTTCGGGATGAGACGATTCGGATACTGTGGTCTCTGAGGACCAAAATGAGACGCAACCGTACATACGCAGGGTACTACGATGTCAACCCTTAGAGTGTAGGGGAGATAAAGAAAATAAATCACTTATAACTTATAAATTTTGACCTCAGAATTTAATACACATGTTAACAATTTTTGATAAATATATGTAGCGACCTGTCAACACACGTCGCATTTTAACTTGACAGATGTTCATTATTTGAAGCTCATCATAGTGTCAGCTCAAAAACAAAAAGTTCAAGTGTCAGATCAGATCTCGTTTTTGTTTGCTCAATGTTCGAAATGCCTAAATTGTAATTCTTTACTTTTTTCCTTTTATTATAAATACTGAAAAACATCTACGTTTTTGTAAATGATCAATTAATCACACATAGTGTTATTACTATTGTCATAATAAACAATATTCGTAGTATAAAGAACACGAGTTTCTTTAGTGGAATTTTTAAAATATAAATAATTATTATAAATGGCTCACAACTTCCATAATTCGAAGAGCATTCTAAGCATACAACTGAGACTCCGGCCACGCACATCGAAAACAACAACACGTGCTCGATAAATCCCTCATTATCCTGGAAAATGAGTCGATTATAAGCACCACGGCAGAGGACAGGGAGCGTCAGCAAACATCGGCAACCGCCATTCAAAAGGGCCACATATACTCAACCGCTAACTCACCAGCGAAGGGCCACATACACTCAACCGCTAACTCACCAGCGAAGGGCCACATACACTCAACCGCTAACTCACCAGCGAAGGGCCACATACACTCAACCGCTAACTCACCAGCGAAGTGTCAAATATACTCACGCTAACTCACCAGCGAAGGGCCACGTAAGCAATCAACAAAACTCAACAAGCCAACACGGCATTCAAAACGGCCACGGCCACGAACAAATAAATTTATCACACAATCTCAACCAAAAGAAATTTACAAGGAAGTTCAAGATGGCACTCAGAGATGCGAAACAATCTTTTTCATTAGGGCGGAGTGATCTGTAGCGACCTGTCAACACACGTCGCATTTTAACTTGACAGATGTTCATTATTTGAAGCTCATCATAGTGTCAGCTCAAAAACAAAAAGTTCAAGTGTCAGATCAGATCTCGTTTTTGTTTGCTCAATGTTCGAAATGCCTAAATTGTAATTCTTTACTTTTTTCCTTTTTATTATAAATACTGAAATAACATCTACGTTTTTGTAAATGATCAATTTAATCACACATAGTGTTATTACTATTGTCATAATAAACAATATTTGTAGTATAAAGAACACGAGTTTCTTTATATATACCAACTTTTTAAAGCAAGCGTGAACTAAATCATAACATTCGTGCACATGAGTTGTTGTACTAACCTCCCTGTATCAAAAACTTACTTTTTATGAAATTGCTGACGTACATATGCTTTTTGATCAGCTGCATGGCAAGCTATACAAATCTGTAATACATGCAATCTACTGAGGAATCTGTCTTGCCTAAACAAATATTTTCGATTGTAATTATCTTAACGATATATAGCAACTATAAATATTAAAAAAGCAAACTTACGTTTCTTAAACAGCACGATGTTTTTAGATGTTTGTTTTATTTTTTTTTATTATAATCTTGACAAGTGAACCTGTTTTAAAGTTTTGATTTTTATTTATTTTATTTTATTTATTTATTTTATTTATTTATTTTATAGCGTTGTTATGGCAACGTTATGTTATGCTTATTTCTTGGTAGTGAAAACTATGAAAATGCCATGTAGTTGATTAGGCGTATTTTACATATAAACGAAGCATGATGAAAAAATATCATGATGATTGCATCTTTGGCACGGAGTTCTTTTACCGCATAATTAATTGCCCCCTAAACCTAGGTTCCCACATGAATTCATCAAGCATTAATTGGCATTTGGAGTTTTGTAACCGAGGTTAATACTCAAAGATATCACCTGACCAATCATATCAACTCGTTTCGAATGACCACATCAATAGCCAATGACGAATCAGTATTTGTGGCGTAACGCATTTCCGTTGCATTTTCGCTGTTACTCCATAGTGGCGCTTTAAGAATTTTAACTTCATTAATAAATTTATAACTAGTGGTGCATGGCCTTAAGGCAAACTGCTGGAACTACGCGTACCAAAAATTAAAAAAAGCTTTAAAAACAAAATTAGATTTTTGTGAAATTTTGAAAAAAATACTTCATTAAAAATTTGATTTTTTTTATATTTCGAAATTTTTTTATACTAAAAATGTTGAACATTTTTTCAAAGCAATCGTGCTGTGTGGGTGTTTTAGAGAAGAAATATCGAAGCGCGTAAGCGCCGTTTCTCAGTCTACCGCATTAAAATTCATACTTAATATTAAAATCCCTATAATATATCTGATATTATGATGTGCATGTGTCTAATAATCATTTTTGACCGCCAAACGGCATTTTTTTTTAAATTTTTTCATTCGATCTTTGAAACCGTTAGACCTGCCTTCATGAAACTCAAATTTGTCCATACAAATAGAAAGTTCTTGAATTATTCAAATCGGACGCTCCGTTCTCTTAAAAACTGAGTTACCATTTTTTGCACTTTTTGCTCCGTATCATCGGAACGGCTAGACCTGCTTTCGCCAAAAACTAATCAGTACGTCTCCTTATCAATACGAATCGAATGTTTTTTAAATTCAAATTTGTGGATCGGTGTTTCCGAAATCGTCTACGAAAATTTGTATTTTCACACACATACATCAATTTTTTTAAGGTATGCCAAAATGTTCAGAAACCAGTGAAACGTATAGATATATAAAAAATTTTATTTCCAATTTTTTTGCGATTACTATAACTTACCCTACGTGAAGTTAATAATACGATATTTAAAAAAAATAATATCGATCCTAGAAATTATCGTCCCATCACATTTATATAAGAATCTCTCCAAATGATTTTTGGTACTTGTGTCTTTTACCTCTTCACTTATCCCCAGTTTCCTCTATATTCAAAAACTCCCATGAATCCTAAAGGGGGGGGTGGTGGTTGGTTGGTTTTAGGAGACAGATAAGCGAAATGCATTACCGATACGAACGATACATTTATACAAGAGCGGTATCAGCATCAGCAATGTGCTTACGCGTTCGCCGCAGAAGTGCACCCGATGTGTGATATCGGTTACATTGTTTGCATCTAGTTGACAATTTCACTAGCAGCAATCGAGGAGAAACTTAGAACAAAAACTATTGCCGAGGATGTAATTATATAATTAGATAGATTTACTATGCATGTAAAACTGTTCTTTATTATTATCAGAAGCTGTGATTCAGAACTACCACTCTGAGTAGGGAATGCAATACCGATGGAAAATTTCAATACCGGTCTTTCGGTAATTTTTCATTTTAAAACCGGTAAATTACCGGTATTTTCATTATCTTAAATAAACGTAAACAAAATTGAAAGTAACTAGTACAAATATAAAAAAATGTATATACAACTACAACTATATTGAACTAAATAATAAAAACAATAAAATAAAACAATAAGTTTATTAATAATAATAATTTAACAAAATTATATCCAATTTAATTAATTCATTATCACTATCGAGTATATTGAGTACTTCTCACCAAAAACAAACTTATGAGTAAGAAAGACCAAAAACTCATATAAGATCATATTACATTATTATAATAAACTGTATTATCTGTATCGTGTATCCGATGTGTTAAATTAGCATAATCTCCAATATTTAAAAAAAATAATTTTCCACACTAATTTAAGATCGGATACTTTGTCAAGATGAATAATAAGTTACTATAATTTTTGAGTATTGTTATTTAAAACAATGTGATGCTTCTATAGTATTTTCAAACTTCGAAACGTTTTTGAAAAATAGTATTTTATAATTACAATAAGAAGCAAAAATATTTAGTAATATTTAGTATTATAATTATAGTATTCAGTATAATTATTATGTATAAAGTTAGAAAGAAAAAAAATAGATTACGCAGAGGTAATCTGTATGATATTAAATATTTTGACGCAAATCAATTAAAAACCGTTACATTTTTACATAAGATGAAACAAACATCATTATCTATCAGTCCAATTCTATTTATTGTAACACGATATGAAGCCTTTAGTAAAGCAATAAATATTCAGTTTAATAACGAGTTGAGATAATATTTGACATTTGTTTATCCTATAGAATCACTTGAAGATATAGCTGTTTATGCGATTATAGAATTTAAAGATACATTTGTTCCGAGAAATTTAAACTTTAGTGTATTATGTATCAAATAGCGCTTATGTAAAAATACCGAAAATACCGGTATTTTTGGGGTGAATACCGGTGAAATTACCGCCGAAAAATCGGGCGGTTTACCGGTAATTCGGTATACCGGTATACCGGTATTGCATTCCCTTCTGTGTAGTTATTTCAAACTTCTACAATATATTTCACAATATTTTATTACTACTGTTTCATAGAAAAACTTTCAATTGATTTCCAATTAATAAATAAAAACTCGATCCACCATCAAATGTGTACACAATACGGCGGAGCGAATATTAATGAAATCATTGCTCTATGCACACGCCTGCAAAAGTTGATAAATTTATAAAAAAAGCTTCGCGCTGTATATTAGTTTAACTAAAGTTTAGTGAGCGTTAAATAAGTTATGATGGTAGGAACGGCCACGTTCGAGTAAATTAAGTTGATTTTACGGGAAAGTTTCCGAGTCCGAGAATGAGGGGCGCTTATAAATAACTATGCCGTGCGGTTGGAAAGACTTTGGTAAAGTGACCGCTGGGGGAAGAAATGGAATATTATAAAATTAAATATAGGTATATGACATATTTTGAACTTCCTATAAGGTATAGTAATCGGCCAAAAATCAAAAGTGGCACGGCAGATTTTTTTTATATCTTTGCATTTCGAAGGTTTCTGAACATTTTGGCATACCTGGCAGATGTTTCGTATGTATGAATACAAATATTTATTTTTTCTAATGATAGGGCGTTGTGCTGATTAGTTTTTGGCAAAGGCAGGTTCAGCTATTACAGAGATACGGAGCAAAGAGTGCAGAAAATACAAAGTTCGAGTTCTTGAGTTCTTAAATTTTAAATGATCTAAAAAACGTTCAATTTGTAATGATTGGGAAAAGAGGTGATTAGTTTTTGGCAAAGGCAAGTCCAACCATTTCGAAGATGCAGATCTAAATGTGCAAAAAATAGCAGTTTTTGAGAGAACTAAGTGTCCGATTTGAATGGTTTAAAGAACTTGCTGCTTGTGTTGACGAAACGATTTCTTTTGGGACAATATTTTTTTTAATGTTTTTTTTTTTAATTTCCAAACAATATTTATTTACTAAATTTTATTCTTTGTATGTTTCATTATGGTACGGGAAGTTCTAGCAATTTGCACAATGCAATGCATCACCAATTTATATCTTTACGTTTCAAATGTTTCTCAATATTTTGGCATACCTCGGAATAAATGGATGTGCGTGTGTGTATGTATAGATAAAGTTTTCCATCTACGATTTCGGGCGCACGGATCAACCGATTTGAGTAATTCATAACACACTCGATTCCTACTAATGGAGTTACGTGCTGATTAGCTTTTGGCGAAGACAGGTCCAGCCGTTTTGGAGATACGGAGCTAAATGTACAAAAAAATTGTAGTTTTTGAGACAACGAAGCGTTTGATTTGAATGATTCAAAAAACATTTTGCTTGCGTTGACCGTGTGAAGAAATGATTAGAATTTGGAAGAGCAAAAGAAAAAAAATCTAAATTTAAAAAAAATCTATTTTTAATTCCCAAAAATTTTTTTTTGAATAATTGATTTGATTCGGATTTTAATTTTAATTCTAAATATAATTTTGAAACTCACTCATATACTTCAAATTTTTTTTTTTTTTTTTATTTATTTGAACAGCGATCAGAACTTATGGGTTCTATGAGCTGTTGTGATTAAGATCATATACTTCAAATAAACAACTTGAACTTTGCAACTCAGTTTTTATAATTCTTATATATATATATGAAATAAGATCCTTCATTCTGAAACCGTTTCAGTAAGTTTTGTTTATTTACTTTTCGTATAAACATATATAAACGTCGTCGTTCAATTTATAAGCTCTGTCCTTCGTCTATAAAATACGAATAATGGAAGTTACAGTATTCATAATAATCTATATGAAAACATTTAATAGTTCTCGAATATTTCACTACGGTACGAGAAGTTCCAGCAATTTGCCTTAAGGCACGATGTTATGCACACAATTAAAATCAAAAGTAATTCATTTCTTATAAATTTCTTTTTATCAAAAATCTACCCTAGCCATCCGTCTATGTTCCGTGTGTCTAGGTACCTAGCTCATGGTGTCACGTTATAAATAAAATATTAGTTTTCTACCCCAGTACAACAGTTTAGCGAATGAATGACTCCAGACCTCATTCATCATATGTGTTATAATATAACAACTCGATTTTTATACAATGTTCCAAAATAAAAACTGCGCTATATGCATTATTCAATAGATCAGGATCTGTGAAGCCACGTTGAAATAGGGCGATGCGATTGATCGCTTGATTGCGTACTACCCTTAGGAAAAGTTTTGGTATTTTATTTATTTTTTTGCATTCTGATATCTAACAATAAGTGAAACACTGTTTGTAAACGAAATTAAAATAAGGATTAACGTACTTAATACAATGTAGGGCGGGGGCGGGTAAAAATACAGGTCTCGAGGACTACCTGGTATTTTTACCTACTAACTTAAAAATCAGTTTACCCATGATATTGAAAGTATATATTTTCCAGATGTTCAAATTTACCAGTAAGGTTGTAGGACTATCATATACCATATGTATATATTTAGTGGAAATGTTTATTGTAGCGATTCCTGCGGGCATCTTTAACAAGATCTAAGTCTTTGCCGGGTATCATGTCAGTAACATAGTAATTATTCCGGAATTCTACCTTATTCAAAGAGGGCATCCGTGGGATTTAATACCTCTATTAATAATTCTAACTATATAATGGAGATGACAAGAAACCATTTTGCTAATTGATTTTAAGCTGATTATGTTAATGTCAGACTAATTGGACGCTTGAATGGGTAATGCATGTCCTTTATAATTAGTAGAATTAATAGACTGCAGTAGTTCATTAAATATTAAAAATCAATAAAATAAATTATAGTAAATGTTTACAGATATTCCCTTTGGTGAGTGTGTTCCTAACAAATTTTCGAGTATCCCGAATTGCATATTCGCTCGTTACGTAGATCGTTGGAGCTCTCGAGCTGCGTTGAGTCGATGGTAATCATGATATACGTTTGCCTTTGGCACAGATTCCTTCTTGCCACGGTATTATGTGAATATATAGCAGATAAAACGTTTCGACTTTGAGTTTAGAGATTCTTCCCTCATTGTAAACGAAGAGCTGCTCATAAAACCTCTCGGAAAACAAGTTCTGCATAATACTATACAAAATGAAGTGTTCGTATTGTGATTCTTCATACATCGGCAAGAAGTGTCAAAATTTAGAAAAGAGATTTACTAGAACAATTTCAAGTTTATTCTTCTGGGATTTTGATGAAACTTTGCACGGTGATACAGTTGATAGTCAAACCGAACACCTTAAAATATTACAGGTTTATGAAAAGTGGTTTAAAAATAAAAATTAATTTAAATTTTGAAAAATAGATCGAGAACAATACAGCATTCCGTTTTAATGTCTCGGTAGTTCAGTCACTTTAGGCACTTGCTTCTATTTTTTCCTCTCGGATTTATACATAAAAGAGAGTTATTAACATGATCGAATTAAAATCCCGTCAGCGTGTAATTTATTTATTTTTTAAATTTTATGTTTGTAAAAATGTTGCAATAACTGTTATTTTGTGTTACTAATTTGTTGCATATATTTCATAAACAAAAATTAATATATTTGTAACAAATCTATAAGTACCTATATTCTCATACGTATTTTTCTATGACGAGTATTTGCGTCAATGATACGTTGGAAAATACAAGTCCTATCCAGAATTACAAATCTTTATATTTTTTTAACTTGTAATTTCACTTATTGTTAATTGAAATTTAATTTTTTCTTTCAATTAACTCTCTTTAGAGTGTGTTATATAAATTGCAAAAAATCGAAAATAAAATTTTACGCATTTCTTTACGTTTCAAAGCTTTTTGAACATTTTGTCATACTTTTGGAAAAATGGCGTATGTGTGTGTATGTGTGTATGTGTGTTCATATGTTTGGATACAACTTTTTGTCCACGATTCCGAGAACACAGATGAACCGATTTGAATAATTCAAAAAACATTCGATTTGTATTAATGGGGAGATGTGGTGATTAGGTTTTGGCGAAGGCAGGTCTAGGAGTTCCAGAGATACGAGCAAAAAATGCAAAGATTAGGAGTTTTTGAGAGAACAGTACATCCGATTAGTATGATTCTGAAAGCATACGACTCCTTTTTATTAAGTAAATAATTGATTACATTTTGTGGAAGCGGTTTAGGAGATAGGGAGCAAAAAAGTGCAAAAAATGTTATTTTTAAGAGTACTGCGCACCCAGTTAGAGTGATTTAAAAAACATATTGCTTGTGAGCACAGTGTTTGTTTATTAAGTTTTCGTTTTTGTGGATCAACATGGATAAAGGTCATTGCCCAAATATGAAACTTATTAAATTTACAGCATTTTCAATAATTATTCAAAAATATCTAAAGTAAATGTTAGCAATCGTAATATATTTTTATTGATGACTGATCACTTATTATTATTAACTTCCCGTAGGGCAAGTTATAGTAATCGCAAAAAAATCGAAAATGAACATTTTTATATATCTTTACGTTTCAAAGGTTTCTTAATATTAAAGTTGTACGATTGCTTTGAAAAAAAGTTCAGAATTTCCAAAATATTTCAAAATAAATATCTCTTCAAAAAGTTTTTTTCTTTTTGTCAAAAATTTATAGTTTCTCATTTTTTTTTCAAAAATGTTAATCTTTTTTAAAAAAAACTAGTTCAATATTACTTGTGCTTCTCTGGATATTTCGATCAGCTCTGTGTCTATTCCAAGTTTTGAGCTTCTTCCCTCGTTTATATTGGCTTGTTTTATAGTAGGATTTAAACGGCATCTACCACTTCTGAAAACAGAATCTGCCCTTTCGAGCAAGATACTTGTAGAAAGCGATCCACATGCCGCTACGAAAACTCTTTCATGTTGGAAAGTTTAAAGAGTTATGTTTATGAATTTTTTTGCTACTGCGGTGAACATACACCTAGTTCTATTTTTACACGAACTGGGAAGAAAACGAAATTCCAATCTTTTGTTTTATCATAGAGGACTAGGTGTTTGGAATGAAAAACATACTAACGATCTTCTCTATTTAATGTTAATTTTTATAGTCTATATTTATACAATGAACCTGCCTTTGAGCAGACTACAATTTATTCTTATTATTACTCTATTAAATGACGTTCGGTGAATTTTTTTAGGGAAAAATGTATATTACTACTGTTTGATATCAGGAATGCCTTGACTTGCGAAGCCTTACCTCTTGCCCCGAAAAATATAATATTTTTCCAATCGATAACCCAAACCATTATTTATATCCTCTGCGGTGACTTATGCAGAATTTATATCTGTGTTGGCAAAGGGTTTAGTTTCCTGTATAAAATTACATGTCATAACACATATATCATTGTTCGAAATAAACAGATATCAAAAAGTTGCGAAAAAGTCTTTATTCAGCAGAAAGTTTTACTGTGACAATAAGCAAAACTGACAAACTAAAAATAAAATGTTTGCATTTAAATGTTATACACAATATATTTTTATGCGAATGAATTCACGTTTCCTGTAAGCTGGGTGTATGTTGATATTTTAGAAAATTCAAACACGGGTTGGTGATTATTTAGTATTTATGTCTAGTCATAGTTTAATAGTAATGCTAAGAAATAGTATTAAAAGGCAGATGGTAGATTTTTTGTGTCAAACAAAAATTTAAGTAACTCATTTTTTTTTTAATTCGTGAAGTTTTCAGATAAATTAGAAATAGTTTTTGAAGTTGATAGGAAAAATTGTCTACATCCAAGTCTAACATTATTAAATATTCAGTATTTCATAAATTAATCAAAACACTAAATACTGTGATTTCTAGTTTCCACATATGACTTCTGCTCATATCATGGACAAACAAATTATTGCCATTCAGATTTTACGTATATTATCACAATATAATATGTGAAGAAATCGGTGGCAAAATATTTGCAGATGATCGGAAACACGTTGTATTTAATTTTGTGAAGATCGATTCCTTATGGTGTAGGAGAGTTGTGTAAATGACTTTTTTGCAAGAATTGGGCGAACTGGACAAGTAGGCCAATGGAAAATCAGTGGTCAGCGTCGATGATGTGTTAGTAATAATAACCATCAATTTATGAAACAAATATTATTTTTTGCAAAAATAACTATATGTCATGACTTAATATTTTGTTGTCGTCTTATATCTAAGCTGTCTTAATCGCTACAAAATAAATACCAAAACAGTACAAAAGTGCACCTTTACCCAACTCTTTTATTATTTTTTCCGCGGATCGTTCTCAGCCGCAGATTTTCTTTCTGGGATTCGGCTCAGATTTATTCAAAGACGCTCCGAGTTTGCGCCCCCGCGAACGCGCCCCCATTGATAGCTCTATATCTTTAATTCACCCCTATTTTATATACATACATACCGCCCCAAACGGAGACACGACGATGAAATTCACATAAGTTGAAATGCAATTTATTTAACTCGGTTAAAGTTTAAAGTTAAACGCCCAAGGAGCGAAACGCCAAAGTAATAATTGTACAAGATATATGGTAATAAAATTTATTATTATTGTTATTATTATATTTTATGTAAAACACTTAAAATCATAAAAAGTAATAAAGAATCTAGCTAGGAAATATAGTTCTTGTGTGAGCTGAAAAATGATTGTAATGTGTAATTAAAAAAATTGACACTTTTTGCCGATGTAGCAAGAAACGCAATACGAACACTTCATTCTAAATACAAAACTTGTTCTCTAGGTAGTTTATGACTATATTTAGTTGAAAACATTGCAAGTACATCTATTTTAGTTAACTTTGTCTACTAAATGGAACAATAAGTACAACTATTTATTGAAACCGTTAAGCTCTATCGTTCTACGGAATAGTTTTCCCATGAAGAAAGAAAACTATTGACTTTAGGTGAATCTGGAGAGTAGGTCTCTTAGGTGAATTCAACAAGTAGAGAGTCTAAGAAATGTCTCTTTGATATATAGAAAAATTTTAGTGGCCAATTCTTTGGTAAAATAGACCGTAACATGGCGTTGCCATAACAACCTCAAATATATTTATTATAATTTCCCAACGAGGATGTTGTTTTAAGGTTAATGCAGACATGTTAAAAAATTATTTTCACGTGAAAGCATATTTTAAAATGATAAACAAAATCTGGTATAAACCTGGACTTCCTGATGACGATGTCACAAAGTTGCAAACCCCCACTAACATCAATACAGACTGTAATTTATAAATGCTGGTAGCAAATCTGCTGGAAATCAAGTACTTTATAAAACTACATTTGGCCCCGGTTTTCCCTAAAACAACTACGAACATTAGGATCATTGTTAACAAAGTAGCCAGTACATTTGTCGCAATGAATGGAGATAAATGCAATGAATGGAGATAAATGCATCGAATCCAGATAACGAGAGCAAACTAATCGAAATGTATGGGAGCCAATTGAAAATACATTACTGATAGTTTAATGGTTGAATTGAAATGTACGACTGATAAAAAGTTACACGATGCGGGCTTTTCAAACAATTCAAGTGGCTAAAAGTAGTTCCTTAATGAATTTGAATGGGGATTTGTTTTAATTAATCATTAGTCATCATATTGACTCTTAAGGTGATGAGTGATGGTTACAAATTGATGGAAAACTGGCGCCGGCATATGTTTGATAATTCTGAGTTTCTAATGGTTTTAAATGTGATAAATGGATGATAGGATTGCTTATGTCATTTTAATTTAATTAACATTGATGATAGGGAAATTTTAGTAAAGAAATTTGGGTAACTATTTAAAGGGTTATTTTAATGCTGATGGATGACTAAAAATAGATAAAATAAATATTGGATTTTTTTTACAAAGCTTACATAGTAAGATACGTTCCACATCCTTGAATGGAAGAAAATATTTATAAATAAAAATTTTAATAAATATTTTTTTGACAAAATGAAGCCCCTTGGTTCAGAAGAAGAAAATGGTAATTTTTAACTTCCCAAAGGAGAAATTTATGTTTTCATCAAAAAAATCCGATTTGCTAATTTTATGTTCTCTCGACGTTTCGAACCATTCTGAATCGAATGAGACCAAATTTGGAAAAAGTATATGTGTGTGTTTGTGTATGTATGTGAACAGATTTTTTTGCCATAAATCGTTTTCTCAAAAAACGTCTAAACCGATTTCACAAATTTAAAAGTCATTTGATTGATGTATCTACATAAGGGCCATTGTTTGTCAGTTTGTGCGACGATTTCCAGAGCCGTTTCTTTATAATTTGGAAACAAAGCGTTAAACTTCTCGTCCACCTTTAATACTTATAATCACTCTAAATTAATTTATATTTTATTAATTAAGTCGTTTATTTACACATATCGGAAGTTCATGTAACTTGAAACTTGCCTCAAGGCAAAATACCGATACCAACTAATTTTTAGATATTACATCTGAAAATCTTAAATTTTTTATATATAATTACAAATATTTTTCTTATCTTTCACTAATTTATTTTGTTCTAGGAAGCAATATCAATATCACTTTTGCAGAATAGAAATTAGCACCAAAAATATCGGATAAACTTTATTGATTAAAAATAATTATTACAGAAAATATATATTCAGAAACTATATTTAGAAATATATGATATTTATCTATAATATATCAAAAATTATTTAATACCCAAATTTTAATTAAATACAAAACACGTGTTGAAATATCTATTTATAACTTCGAACTGTGACTAAAAGCTCATCAAGATTTCTCGAAGAATCAATGATGCATATCACCTACAAACTTTTGAACCCAACACTGAAACATATGACCTAACTAATTATAAATATATATGAGGGCAATATTCATAATCATATGTATTTTAATAGGAAACATGTTTCCTATATCATTAAGGGTGGTCCTATCAGTTAAAAAATTTAATTAGTTAAATCTGGTCACTAAGAGTTTAAGCACTGGTAGGTATGATGCACGTATTAATCATATAATTCTTAATACAGTAATTTTTCACAAATTTTTAGATTTTATTAGCGTGAATTAATCTTTGATGTATATAAATAATAATAAATGGTGTACTGCCCTAAGGCAGGTCCGTGAGCTGAGTTAAAACTCCAACTCGATTCAGGAAAGAATAGTGTGAGAGATTTCCCATTGCCATTTCACACCGCAGTGCCCGAGATGGGCTTATTTTCAATTGGAAACATATTTTGATCTATTTGTATATAAAACATAAATTATCAAAAATAGCTATTTTATGATTACTTTTATTAATTTTATAATCAAATTGATAAACAATATTATATGTAAACAAATAGTCTAATAATTCTAAAATTTCGAGTCAAAGATTATATAGTATAGTAATTATATTATATTATTATTTATGCCATTTTCATATTTTATGATTTTACTTATACTTGATTAATTTGAACGTATTATCCTCTACGATTACAAGTTTGTTGACCTGTAATTATATATAATTACAGGTATTATAATTAATAATAAATATTAGTTAATTTCTATCGTGAAAGAGCATCTCTTGCTTAAATATCTATAATTTGTTCAGAAAAATTAAAAAATTTTTTTTTGAAAATGTTATTTATCCTTGATTTGGAGATCGACGCCTATAGTATTACGAATGAAAGGGGAAAGTGAAGTAAAACCGACTCCTGTACACTTTTCTAGTAAATACTCTCGTTCCTTTACAAAACCAAACTGCCCGTAAAATGAGCATAAACTTTCCTCCGAAAATCTGTGAGAATCCAGTCAGAATCGAGTCAGAGAGGCGCGACGAATTGCTGAGTTTATTGCTGAAACGCAACTAATTTAATCGCATACCGACCAACCAATCTAGTATTCCCAAGAAGTACTACTTAGACTTACTACCAGCACCACCAGCCTTCCAATTCGACTCGATTCCTCTCTCTCGGTTTAATTACTTCCCAAAAGGAATTGGATGCGGCAAAAGTTTCGGAAATTGTTTTCTTCATACTGAACTCGGCAACCAGTTTAGTAGCTATCTGCATTGCACGAGAGAGTTTTGACGTTTCGCTTATTATAAAATTGGTTTTGAGGTTAATGGAATGAATTTGTGGCCGAATGCACGGAACTAACTTGTATTATTATATTTGCAAAGTTTTGATATAAAGGATAAATGTTTCGTATCGGGACACGCGGGGCAGGGTTTGCCTCCAAATCGATGGAATGACTTCAGCTAAATGAATATCAGTCAAATCATCAAAATTTGAAATTGTAAAATTTGTTCAAAGTTTTTGCAATGTTTAATACCATTACCAGAAAAACTTGTTTCCAGTCTGAGTTAGTCATCACATCACAACACTATCGATTATAGTATATTGTAAATACGTAATTAAATTAGTAGTGCATGGTATCGTGTCTTAAGGCAAATTGCTGGAATTACCTGTACCAATAATTAAAATTTTGGAAAATGCTCCAAATTTTTTTGATAACTGAAAATTTAGATTTTTCAATTTTTCGAAAAAATTTACTTTTTTGAAAAAAAATTTTTTTTTATATTTTGAAGTTTGTTGAATGTTTTACCTGTTTTTTTAAGCAATCGCGCGGCGTAGCCTTTTTAGATATAAAATACCGAAGCGCGTGAGGGATGCTTTGCAGTCTCCGGATGAACATTGGTACGGAACCCCGAGAAATATAAACAAAATTTGAACTTATTATTAAAATCTCTTCATTTGTGGTCTCCTAAATGTCATATTTTCACTTTTTTATTGAATATTTGAGCCCGTTGGACCTGTTTTCTCAAAAATTAAACCAGTTGTCTGGTTTATCAATGTCAATTAAATGCTCTTTGAATCATTCAAATTGGACGCTCCGTTTTCTCCAAAACTTAATTACCATTTTTGGCAGTTTTTTCCGCAACGGCTAGATAATTTTTTGCCAAAAACTCTCCTTGTCAATTAGAATAGAATGCTTTTTGAACCATTTTAATAGGTTGAACCGTGATCTCGAAATCGTCGTCAAACAATTGTATCCATTTTTTTAACGTACTCCAAAATGTTCAGAAACATCTGAAACGTAAAGATATGCAAACATTTTCATTTTAAATTTTTAGTCGATTACTATAATTTACTCTACATGGACTTTGCAGGATGTACTCATGAAAAAAAACCGGAAGAATAACAACAACAAAAATTACCACCCGGTAACAATGTATATATTCAAATACCATTTTTTCAAATACAAAGTTTTCCAGAAAGTTCATAAACTTCTACAACATTTTCGCTTTAAAATAACAATTTGTAATGTTATTACTGACTAATTATCCGTGTCCAACTATTATAAATCTAAAAAGTAATAAATCCGTTCGAGTTGATGTTGAACAAGAAAGATGGTTGCAATAACAAAATACTTTACGCGCACGAATAACCCTTTATAATGTTCATTTGCATATTCCATTGAGCAGAGAAATACGTAATAGTTAAGCGAAAACTTTTTTAATGTATTTTTCTCTCATTGCATACATTTTTATAATGGAAGGCTCTAAAAGATATTTGCAACTTCTTGAATAAATTTCACGATTTTATATGTGATATTTTATGCCGTTTGTTGCAAAGAAAAATTATTCGAGTTGCGCTGTTTTTATACATTGATGTTTAGCATAATTTAAAGATCTACTAGAGAAAATGAAATGCAACAAAAATCAACTTTGTATATGGATTTAAAACACTTTACTACTGGTGAAAGTATTAATTAGAATTTTTATTCTATTGAAATTATTACGTCAGTGATATCCACTGTTCTTAACGACATAATTAGCAGACAAGCCAGACTTTTATAAATGTCTGTTTGAAAGAAATATTACTTGAAAGCCGCTTAATAACGTCTTTTGGAACTCGGCGCGGAGTTGCACAAAAGTTGCATTTGCTCTGGCTGCCACCAGACGAGCATTAGTAGACTCCGAGTTGGTGGACATCGTTATTAGAATAAATATCTAAACAACTAGATTTTTCATATCTGGTTGTGACTGTCAACTGTAATCAGTAGCTACCTACGAACACGAAACGTACACCTTAGGACATAGATTCTGATTAGAATCACTCATGTGCGCGACGCAATTCTAAAACCTTGATGATTTTTTTTGGAATTCAACCGCTTATTGTAGACCTGTAATATTTTGATATATCAAACTACGGAATTTATTGCAGTACAAAGTTTAAAAAAAAATTAAATAATTTGAGGAAATGGCTCCGCAGATTTTCATCAAAAACTAATGAGTTCGATTTCCAACCAATATATTTCGAACAGTTTTTTAATTTTCAAAGTTGATTCAAAATTGTGGGTTAAAACGTGGATGAAAAATTTTACATTTTTTTGGTAATTGCAAAGAAACGGCTTGGTCGATAGTCGCACAGAACATTAGTTCTTGCCGAGTTACATCAAATGGCTTTCAAATGTTTAAAATCGGTTTAGCCGTTTTTTGAGAAAACGTCGAAGAAAGTCAAAAATTGGCGCATATACGCTTGCTTTTTCCAAATTTGGTCACATTCTCTTCAGAATGTCTTAAAACGTTAGAATGCTCATTGATCGACTTGAATAAGTCTGATGTAATGACTGCGCCAATGTTTATGTAGGTACAATTACGTTTGTTTACTCTAGTCAACTTTAAATACCAAGGTGAATGTGAAATTATGTCTAGTTACTCTAAATTTAACACAAAAAAAATACTATCAATAATATTTTATCAGTCCTAGGACTATCCTTCCGTATGCAACTCTCGGCGGGCGAAGCAGAAAAACTGCTCCTTTATGTCGGCAATAAAAAAACGAGACTGGTATTATTTTTAATGCACAGTAATCCCAATAGAACCATGCTTTTAATTAAGAAAGCGATGACCGGGGCGAAATGAGGAAAAAAATAATTAACATTTAATTCCTGTTGTGTTTAATCATTCTATTTCGGGCGCATCACGATATACCTACTATATAGTATATGCGAGGGCGGTTTTATGCATTTTTTGCTTATTTTACTAAAGGTTGTGAATCTTTTTATTTCTGCTTATTATGGCCGAAGACGGGGATGACGAAGAAGTTTTACTGCTGAGTTTTAAATTTTGAAATTAAATCTTTGTTTATTAAATTGTTTTCTCAAGTACACTTTTAGGGAATATTTTCTATTTACATTTTGGACTTTGGGAGGAGCATGATATTTTATATAAAAGCTGCATAAAAGATTTTTTTTGAAGATTTTTATAATGAGCAAATAATATGCTGTACATAATTGTAGTAAGATGTAAAAATAACTGGGATTTAGCGGTTGCTGAGTTAGTAGAAAATCATAATTTGTAGAGCTGATGTAGAGCTTATTGTGTTAAATAGTCAAAATAAAAATTATTATAATAAAATTATAGCGAGTCTTTATATAATGTTTTAGAACGTTGACTAGCACAAACTAGTCCCGCGTTCGATGCCAATTTCGCCTAGCTCAATATCAAGCAATATAATATCAAATTTTTACTTGATGTTATGTCTCTTAAATATAATCTCAAGGATGACCAAACTATTAATACCAGTCTTGCTTTGCTATAAAATAAAATATTTGCGAATGAAATTCTTTATTATATCGACAACCTTTCTGTTATCCTACTTAATTTTAAAATAATCACTTCTCATATCAATTACACCAAATGTAATTTAGTATCTGTCAAATACTATATGCAATAAGCTTAAGCGAAACAGTAAAACTTTTCTATTAGCATATATTGTCGACTTTAGATTCATGTTTACTGTATACATGTCTGTGGGAAAACTCATACATAACCAAATAAGTTTGAATGGTAGCTGGAAGGCTGATGGTAAAATTAATGTATAGATGAAGTTTTATTAACAGAAGTTTGTTTTCACAAAAAAATCCGATTCGCTAATTTTATGTTTTCTCGACGTTTCAAGCCACTCTGGATCGAATGAGACCAAATTTGGAAAACGTTTTTCTCGTTGTTTTTTATTTTTTATTATTATTATTTTGACTGTAGATACAATAGTCTTGTAGATCATACTAAAATATTACGGCCCTACAATAACTCGTTTAGCTTTAAAAATTCGTCAAAGTTTGCAAAAATTAGTTTTTGCCATTTGTCAATATTAGACCTTTCATCGACATTTAACCTCATACAACCGTATCGATTTTAAAAAATAAAAAAACTGTTCGAAAGATGTTAGTTGGTAATGATACTGATTAGTTTTAAGTGAAAATCTACCGAGACGTTTTCTTGTAATTAACTGTTAAAAAAAAATTTAAGCCAATTTTTATAGAACTTTTTTTGGCGTTATATATCATGGTCTTATAAAACTTACTGAAACATTACGGCCTTACGATAAGTAGTTTAATTTTTAAAATTCATCAGAGTTTGAGAAAATGAGTAGTTTTTTTTGAAGCTTGTTAAAATATAAATTACAGGATTTACTTGTATATCGATAGAGCGTTCGTTCGTTTTCAATTATATGTAAATCACTCATAAATTAATTTATTTTTATTGATTAAGTCGATTATTTAATCATATCATGCGTGTAACTTGCCTCAAGGCCAAATAACAATGCCTACTGGTTTTATACAAATTTCACAACAAACAAGGGACATTCTTTATTTCCCAGCCCGTTGTCTACCCATCAAGCATTCATATAATATATCCGTATACGAAGGCGAGCTTTTGACTGCAATGTGGGAACGTATACATTTCACAATGAACTTGCAAGTTTGAGCAAAGTTCATCTTTATTTAAACTTGGAAAGCGAATTCATGACGGTTATTTCGTTTGCATGTCACTCCGCCTGTGGGGCTGCAGTCGGGCAAAAGCACACGGAACTTCGGCTAAATGTTTTAGACAACTTTTCAAATATACGTATTATATTGTGAGGCTATTTGAGCCAAAAGTAGAATACTTATTTCATTCATAACTTTCTTAAACTTTGAGATGATTTTTATAATAATATGGTATATAGTTGACATGATATACTAGTATGTCAATCCACTTGGTAATTATTCATCTTGACAAGCTTGCAGTGATATTTTTTAAAACTGCTCTCAGAATTTTTGCATCAATTCTCTGTTCTGAAATTGTTGTTTTATATTTCGTTAGCTGATGTTTGGAACACGATCACAAAAAATGAAAATATTACTTCTAAAATTATTTAGACCTTTGTATGATTTTAAGTGAAGAATATCGTAATATTTTCCAAAGTTGAAAGTAATTTTGTCTACGAATCGAAATTCTGTTCACGTTTTTATTTCCTTTCTATTGTTTACTCCAGGGGTAGTAAACTGTTTTATACCTATATAAAAGTTTATTATTTTTGCCTGCGTTAAAGTTTTATGATTTTGTACCATATCGCTTTAAGAAGGTGCTTTAACGAAGTGCTCGTTTTGTTTTAAGAGCAGAAGCTTTTAGGATTGATTTGAAAATTATAGGTTTTGTATTAATAATAGCTGGGTAACAGTGTTTTTAGAGTTTTAAATCGTTTGAACATACTTTATTATTTAGCTGCTATTAACTATTTACGGTTATTAACGAATTTATTTCAAACGTTGCACAGGATTTTTTTATAAAATCTTTGAAACCAGGTTCACAAATTTAGAACTGTAATATATTGTAAAGCAATATTTTTGAGTGAATATTTTTTTTAGTGCATTCTCGGAACCATAAAAATAAGTGACAAACAAACGTAACTATTTTGGAACAATAAGTTTAGTTTTTTTAATAAAATATATATTTTTATCCAGTTTACTACCCCTTACTAGAATTTTCCGCAATAAATCAAATGGCACTAGGAAACCGAAGAACTGAAGTCGTCGGCAGAAACGTGGCTAGAAAGCCGTGAAAAAGAAGGAAATTATTTGCTGTGGAATTTTCACGTGCTAAAACTTATTGCTGCGAAATAAAATCTTCAGCCAGGGAACTTCGGAAGGTGTTAGTATTGTAAAATAAAACAGAAGCGAACGAAATTCTAACCATTAGAGTAGGTAGGTATCTGTAGATATGAATTTCTGGTAAATATCAACTGTTAAAATGATATTTTGTGGCAACGGAAATTTTGAAAGAATGTTTATATAGTATGGGATATGTTTGGGAAATTTAATAAACTCATTGCTTTTTGTATAGTCTAGTTTATACAATAAACTTAATTTTTGGTAATGGAAAACATTTATGTTTTGCGTTGATTCCGATAAGTAATTATACAAAAATCTTAACTTTTTTCAGAATTCCAGATATTTCATTTACATAAGATACTCGTTTGGAAAGTCCTGTTTTTTTTAAATGAGCTCGTCTTGAAATATTAATCCATATCAATGAATTAATACTCCATATCCATTGACTTCATCCATAAAATTATATCGAAATTTTTCTCAGCTATGCATAATTTTAAAAAGTATTCAATTTTTTATGGTTTGAAAGAATTTTATACATATATTTATGTATCCAAATGATTAAATCCAAGTGTATATACACCTTCATATATACTTTTTTGTGATGAGGTATATACAAGATATGCTCAAATAAAACTTGGCGCAATATTCTATATTTTATATCGCATTAAGTTCTTAAATTATCTGCATTTTATATTCTTGCTAGACAGATAAATTATATCATTAACTATTGTATTATTTAAGTTTATCTTTAGTTATTCATATAATGCATGATCATTAAAATTTATGAGAAAACGTGTGGGATAATTAACATTATAATACTATTAATTTCATTCCTTCATAATATTTCACTGTTCAATTTTGTTCAATTTTGTTATAAAAGCAACTTTCAAAATATTCTATTTCAATATATTAGGGCTAGGACTTTATTTGTGTTTCATTAAAAATTTACGTAATAAGTAAACGTGTATAAGTAATTTAATTTAACTAACTTTTTGCCTTCATTAAACCGTAAATTTGGAAGACTATTTATTTGATCAATTATATTGTGAAAACCAAACCAATTATATCACAACAAATAACATATATTGAACAAACAACTATATGACCATGTTCAGTAGAAATTTCAGGTAATTCATCATTGCAGAAATGTGTTTTCTGCTGTTTTTTCAAAAATTTATCTGTTTTTTTTACTCCATATAAAATAGCATGGTCAGAGGGCAAACAGGTCCATAATCATATTTTTTATTTTAAAGGAATTTTGCGAAATAAGAGCCACATTATTAAATCAATGCAAAATATAAATTTCATGGGTACATTTTTACAGAGATAACACTGTATATAACCTTGATCTGGTATTTTGTTAGTTTTTTTTCAGCAGAGTTGGAATTACTATTTATTTAATTTACCTCTTAAGAAATTGCTTTTTTAAAATTTATTTAATTTTTTATTCACTATTTTCATTATATACACCTTTACCAAGGCAAAGGTTCCGTTGGTCTTTTTTACTCCACCAACATGTAAGCTTTTATAGAGAGGTTATATAAAAAAAACTGTTGAATTTAACTCAAAATTAGCAATACATCTTATAAAACAATTGAATGGCGTATACTTAAAAATTATATTAAAGTCTTGTAAACTAAGCAAGAGTGCTATAATTCTTTTGCTAGCAATGATATCTTTTTAACTTGATGCAGCAATGCCCTGAAGAGCTAGTAATATATGTATGGAAATATACTTTTATTTCTTTTGAAGTATATAGTACTACTGCTTGATGTCAGGTTGTCCAAAATATGAGTTTAAACCTGGAACTTCGTGATTTCAAAAATATCTTGCTATCTATTTTTAGACTTGTATTATTATTTCCATCTCCGTAATTCCTTTCCCTGTACATAATTTTATTTGCATGACTGAAACATGTCACTGAAACTTTAATTTCTTGTATTTCATATCGAACTTTATCCATAATTCATTTCCGTTCTCTGTTTTTTTCTAGGTAAGCGAGTCAGTCGGATATAAAGGCGACGTTCTCGGATATAAAGGATTTTTCTAGGCATTAGCGCGTAGGGGTTGAATGGCGAGTTTGTGCAATGCGCTGTGACTAAGGCGGTAAGATATTACAATTGAGTAGATTTTGTATTTGCATTAAAACGCCGAGCACGGGATCGTTTTATAATTCAAACTTGTTCCATGCAAATCCTTGGCCCCCGGTGGGAGTTGGCGGGACGTCGAAGGGACGTAGTAGGAACGTCGTAGGGCGGCGAGTTGGGAAGGCGAATCAAGTCGCGGCGGTTGAATGGCAAATTGAGAAATAGAGAGAAATTAGACGAATGGCTAGTAATTTGTATGGAGAATTTGTGGTTGTTTTAAGATTCAGACTATTTTATCATTTAACTAGCTTAGTTACTTATCTCGTAAAAATCGACGATGGATTACAACTTCAATTAATCTACTTGCGGATCTCAAAATACAATCTGTACTAGGTCTGTTACTGTTATGTTTATTAATATTTTTATGCGAGAAGAGATAATTCAGGAAACTGAAAGCTGAAGTACAGGGTCAGGAAGCATAGAAACAGAAGTTTGGATAGGAAAATACACTAAAAAATGTGTAAAGGAGGGAGGATAGTGGTAATGGGAATGATAGACGACGAAGGGTAAGGAAATCATTTATTTGTGGTGGTTCTTACACCATGGACCTGCCTTCGGGCAGACTACTTTTTATTATTATCTCTATTAAATTTCAGAACGATAAATTATGTTAAAAGAACATAAATGTTGAAATGTTGAAAATGTTGAAAATGTTGTTTAAAGAAACATAACACAAAACTGTTTTTGCAACTTCTCATAATAAAAGTTGATTTTCCACTATAAAATTCGATTGGATGGTTTCATATTTTTTCAAATTCTCGTTTTAAGTCATTCTGAAGCTAGTCAGACAATATTTGGAATAAGTGAGCCAATTTTTGAACTTGTCAACTTTATTTTTTGAAAAACTCGACCCCTTTTAAAAATTTGGAATCCAATCGATGTAACTCGATAAGGACAAGGTTATTAGTTTGTACGACGATCAACCAAGCCATATCGTATATAAGAAAGACACTAATTAGAAAATTTATTGACCATTCTTTAGTAAAAGCAAAAATTTTATTTTTGAAATAACATGTAAACATTTTACCTAAATAGCTGAATCTCAATTTTTATTGATTAGGTTGATTATGTGGTATCGGTAATTTCATGCAACTTGCCTTATGATAAAATGCTACTCTCAACTTCTCACTGAATGTGTCAGCAAAACAACAAAATGTTTTAGAATCTACTACGTGTAATTGCATTTGAACTAAAATTGATCCTTCAAGTTCAAGTTCAAAAAACATAGTGTCTTGTCAGTGGGTCTCTCGATATGTCTAGTACTTGTCTCAGTGCCTTGTTTTGTATTGTCTGTAGTCTCCGTAAGTTTGTCTTTGTTGTTGGATTCCATACAGCAGTACTGCTCCAATTGATGACAGGTATAATTTCCGTTTGTTTTTTAAGCTCAGCGGGCATTTATAATTCAAGAGAGGTTTCTGTAGACTCAACACTATGAATTTTTATCCAATTTTTATGTTTGTGAGCCTCCAGTCCAGAGTAAGGTCAAGATATTTTGCCTCCTTGGACCTTGGACTCAACTTCACGGTTCATTTCTTTCAAAAACTGATCTTTTAAATTCTTATAATAATTTAGATTATTCTAAGGTTCACTGTAGTTGATTATATTAATTGGTCCACTAACTACTTTTAAATATAATCAGGTTTCTCCTTTTTTAATGGGTTTTTTTTTTATTTGGGTCGTTTATTATAGCGCTTTTCTGTTCAATGTGTGTTATGAGTTATGAAGACTATGACTAAGACTTTTCTTACTGAATATTATTCTATTTGAGTAAACTTTCCCAGAGACATCTGACTTTATTATGAATGGGCTAACGAACTGACTCTCGGGCTCTCGGGGTGGCTTTGTTTCGCGATCGGTTACACGCGCCATTCTATCCCGTTTCATGAATTGTTACCAGCTATGGGAATTACAATTGCGATTGCAAGTTGCGACCGACTCCGGTAACGGTTACAGTTACGGTATTGGTATTGGCCATTCTGTCTTCAGTTGTTGCCACTTGGTTAAAACAAAGTTGTATTAGATTGCTTACCTTACATATTTTTCTTAAATTTTTAACTTCCCAAAGGAGAGGTTGTTTTTTATATAAAAAATATGCTAATTTTATGTTTTCTCGACGTTCTAAGTCATTCTGAATCGATTAACCCTGAATTTGGAGTAAGCGTGTGTGGGTATGTAAGTTTATGTATCTTGCAAGGCAAAATGCTACTTACAACTGTTGCTCATTCTGTTCACCTATGTTTAACAAAAAATTTATATAATGGTGCAGAAATCAGTGCAAAATAACGTTTATTTCCCTTTGTATGCTTTTTCTGCAATATATGTATATACAATACATACAATTCATATTTATCCAATCGGTCATCTATTATATGCAACGGTTTATTGGTTAACTGAAAACAATGTAACAGGCGGTTAGAGGTCAGAACATTCTGGCGGTGCAGCCGACTGAATTCAACTGTGAATTAAATTCGGCATTGTTGTTCAATACAATAATAGACAGAGAGCAAACTATTATTATTATTGAAGGATATTGCAAACTACGTAGCCGAGTTAGATTACTACAGTAGAATTTAACAACTGTGTACAATAGTACATCTGATCATAAAATAAAATGGTGACTTGGTACTGTGCTGAGACAAAGCAATTAAAAATATATGTTAGGTATTCGAACAAAAAAAAATGGCATTTTAGATATAAAACCTAACAAAAAAATTAAAAGAATATTTTGAGTGCATTTTTCTGATGTCACAATGTACACAAGTAAAAAGTTAAATTTTATATGCAAAACGCCTACTAGGCTCTTTGACAGTTTTTAGTCCCATTTTATATGAAAAAAAGCCTAATATAGCGTTGCCATAACACTGGTCTTCTTACATCTGAAGTAGCCCATTATTTTTAATAAAAAATATACATTCAAATTTTGTTTTTTATAAATATTTCTAAAGTTTTAGACATCGGCCTATCATCTACCCATCACTCAGAATCAACCATTCAGTCATAGCCACTCTGGAAATTATTCCAACTCGATCGTCAAATATTTCGACCAATAATTTCAAATGGTTAATTAGTTTGTTATTTGAACTAAACAGTTGTTATAGCATTCGATTGGAAACTTGCAAATTTGCAAATGGAGATTGATATATTTCACGTTGATTATAATATATTGACATCGATATGTTTGATTACTATCAATATATTTATTCACGATGTTTTGATGAATAACGTTTCATGTATAGTTAATGGGACGAATGTGCAAATTGAGTATTTACATAAATATTATTAGCACTGAAAATTACTTTTAATTTTATTTAAATAAAAAACTATAAGGTAGAGACCACTTAAAATAATATCCTAAAAAAGTAAAATATTATTTTAAAGCAAAATATTTTTGTTTTTTTTTTCAAGAATATTAATTTTAGTAATAAAACATCTGTCAAAAAATTAGTAAATTTTAGACTATATAATAATAATGTCAAACTAATTAACGAAAGTTGATAGTAATTAAATAATCAATCAGTCAATTTTTGATTTTTCACATTTATTATCTCACTTAATTTTCATATCACCATTTTGTTCCAAAAAATAGAGGAGAAACTTTAGTTTTAGGAATCGGTCTTTTTTGTTAGAATAGATTTTACGAAAAGAACAATAATTAAAATATTATAAATTTGTATCAATATCATTTACTATAATTGCAATATTATATTTGCATTATATGGGACCGATTCTGCCGCATAACAGCAAAATGTTATGGCAAGGCCACGTTATGAAGAACTTTTCATACTAATATTGACAAAAGCCATGCGGTTGGTGTGCAGTCAAGCGAATTTTTCCAGTTATCTGATAGAAAACATCACCTAGAATCTGCACAATTGTCAAAAAAACGATGTTAGGTAACAGTGTATTTCTGATACAACTCCATAACATACAAGTGACATTGCAGTTTATGTGTAAAACGCCTGGATGCATAGCAAATACATGTCGTTTTAACAGTATTTAGTATAATCCAGTAGCAAAATATATGGAAGTCGAAGCGTAACATGGCCTTGCCATAACATTTTTCTGTTATGCCGCAGAATCGGTCCATATGTTTTAAATATAAAATATATCAAAAATGTCTCTTATTTCAAATATTCCAGACTCTTATCAAACTAACTTGCATTCTTATTATCATTTTTCTGTACGTCATTGATATAGGTAAAACCCAGTGTGATTCTTAGGGATCCCTTAGGACCCCAAAAATCAAATATAACTTCACCAATAGATCCTCTTAGGTCTTAGCCCTATCTTAATTCTCTGCAAGGCACAGAAATTCTGTGTAAGAATTTAGCCCGCGTCAAGATCGAGTTAATCCTGGTTATTATGATCATTGATTATAACGTGCCAGTGCGGGCGGAAAACATAATCCATACGTAGAAACAACCGAACGCGGTAAATCTTCCATTAATCCTAAGATTCTCTCTCGGAGCAAACAAACAAAGAGAATGGAAAATATTATTCTTAACTATAATCAGGATTTTGCTTAAGCTTGGGGAGGGGGGATGGTTTTTAACATATGCTTTACTAAATTCTATAAGGAAACTAGCAAACCCGACGAACTCCGTTTCGCCACCAAGATGGTTTCGTGAGAAAGATGAAGAAATTTTTTGTTTGTTTTATATTTGAAAAGGAAAAATTAGATTTTATTATACAACAGTAATGAATTTATTTCGATTACAAAATGAAGTGTTTTTTAGTTGAACTTCTCTAAAGAAATGAAAGTGAATCTGCAAATTATCCGTTTCGTTGAAGTGCTCTTTGGTAAACTACAATTTTTATTCTATGGTCTGACCTTAACACAAACAAAGCGGATGGTTTACCAACTCGTGAGCAGGCAAAGTGTAACTACCCATGTGAACAATGATTTTCTAAATAATCTATTTGAAATTTATTCCGCAAACACTAAGCGATTGGCCTTGCGTCTTGTTATTGCGAACACAAGGCGAACTGGAAATTGCAATCGTTTGAAGTCAAACGGAAGACCAGTCGGAAACATTGGTATGTCACCAAATCGCCAGCAATTTTTGATTGAATGGTGAATTTCAGTGCGTGTACATCATTATTCTTTGCGGCAAGAATTGCTCGTTGACTTAACCAAGCATATTTCTGATATTCTCGAATGTTTAATTACGGTGCGTGAAGTTTCAGCAGCTTGCATTAAGGCGCGATGCCATGCACAACTAATTTTCTTAGCTATAAACCTTGCGGAGCCCGAGACCTTTCCAACGAATGCAAAATTGTCGAAATCGGTTCGTGCGTTATGGAGTTATTTCGTCAGGAAGGAAAACCCGACTTATTTATATATATATATATATAGAAGTTAATACTTAGATATTAAATAATACAGTTGTTACTCTGAACCCAAAAATATTAATAATTTATTTGAAAGGTTTAATAAGGTATTTTAACAAGTTAAAAGTGCTCAGTTTTTAGACAAAAACTATTCCTTCCATCGCCCATCTCTCGGACTCTTCTCATCTCAAATATTGATCCAGCAGATGTTAAGACTTGTGCAAGGAACGAGTTAGGTACTATTTTCTGACTAGAGTGGACTAGTGTAATTTGCAAAACGTCTGTATATACACAAATATATAATAAGGCTTGCATATTCTGCGGTCGTATCCCCTCACGGGGCATTTGTTCAAATTAAGATCACACTGGATTAATAATGACGTCTACATGCCGCTCCGACTAACGGCGTTCGGCTTTCTGCCTGATGCTGCTCGACTGCCCGCTTTTTGGCTAATACATGCTTAGAGGATACTATTCTCTACCTATGTAAAAATTTAGCCACATGTCATATTATATGTAAGAGAATATGTATAAAAATGTTATGTCATAGTGTTAGTAGCAATACTTGACCGAAACGGCTTGACCGATGATCAAATTTGTGAGATTTTTACGAAATTTAAATTTTTTTTAAAATTAGTGGTTTATGGCATCGTGTCTTAACGCAAATTGCAGGAACTTTCCGTACCAGAATTATATATTCGAGGAAAAAAATCAGTAATCAATAAAAATTGATAAATCTTTACAACAATTGCTTTATACATTTTCAAATAGATAATTATAATCAATATATATTTTATTGTTCATAAAATATACAGTGATCATCTTATTGCTCAACGCACTTGAGAAAGTTTACATTAGCAGGAGGTGAATGAATGAATCCATCTAAGGATATATTTCTTACTATTAGAATAACGCATTTGAAATATATACATTTTGAAACTGAATTGTAAATTTAAAATTCTTACTTGAAGTATAAAAGTATGTATATTTTTGAAAATTTTGATTTTTTTTTTTGGAAAATTTTGAAATTTGCTTGAAACGTATAAGTAAACTTTAAAAATTAAAAATCTTGGTGCAGAATCCAACAAGATTGTAAAAATTAGTACTCATTTTTAAAAACTTCATCAAATATCTGATAATTTGATGTGCATACGAATAATGTTCATTTTTGACCACCAAATATCATTTTTTTTTTACTTCTTCCTTTGTATCTCCGAAACCGCTAGATCTGCCTTACCAAAAAATTTATCAATTCTTCATTTTGTCAATACAAGTAAAACGTTTTTGAATCATTCAAATCGAGTACTCCGTTCTCTCAAAAACTGAATTACCGTTTCTGGCACTTTTTGCCCCAAATTTCCGAAACGGCTAAATCTGTCTTCACCAAAAACTAATAAGCACGTCTTTTCATTAATAGGAATCGAATGTTGTTTGAAAAATTTAAATCGGTTGATTTGTGCGCCCGAAATCGTGAACGAAAAATTGTATCCAAACATACATGCATACTACACACGCACACACACATAAATCCATTTTTTCTGAGGTATGCCAAAATGTTCAGAAACCTTTGAAACGTAAAGATATGCAAAAATTTTCATTTTCGATTTTTTTGGCGATTACTATAACTTAACCCACGGGAAATCAGTAAAAAAAAATTAGTTGTGTTTAACATCACCTTAAGGTAAATTGCTGGAACTTTCCGTACCGAAAATTAAAATTTCTAAAAGAACTTTAAAAATTTTTGCAAATTTAAGATAGATTTTTGAAAAATTTGAATAAATTAGAATTTTTTTTTTTTAATTTTTAGATTTTTATTTTTTGACAATTTTGAAATCATTTTCAAAGCAATCGTGCTGCTTGGATGCTTTAGAAAAGAAATATCGAGGCGCCGTGTCGCAGTGTTACGCAACCTGTAGTTTACTAAAATCTCTATAAAATATCAAATGATTTGGTATGCATATATCTAATGATGATATAACCGCCAAATGGCCTTAATGCACTACTAGTCTTTTGTACTAATTTTTTCTTTGAGATATTTGTTACGCTGAATAACATTTGCCGGGCTAGCTAGTATATTGGACTTGCTGAACATTGTATGCTTTCACTTCATCCTCGGTTTCGTTGAAACTACGCACGCTGCGCAATACTGCCTGGACGAGGTAAAAAAAGAAGTGTAATGTCGCTTCGTTATAAGTGGACTGTATTTATTCGAAATTCGGTTCGAATGACCAAACAATTTTTGAGCGGACCGGAGTTAAGTTGTTAACTCTGGGCCAAAAACAATTATTTCTTAGCTTTAAGGTATTTATATTGTAAGTGAAAATTAATAATATACACGTAGTATACTCGTCAATAGACAAAATTCTACTACATCTCCATAATGAGTTTGTTCGTCAATCATTGTTATTATGAACACGGGGTATTCTAATATTGTCTAGGATTATTATGGTTAATAGTTATTAATATTAATTGATTTTACATTATGTCCAATTTTGTAATGCATGTTTTATGATGTTAGTTCTCGATGCAATTTCAAAATTATACTTTTGACCAAGTCTTCTGTAAAATAGACCAATGTTACGGCAAGGCTGTGTTACGGTGCTGTTTCACTTAAGATGGTACTAAAAACAGTCAAAATACTATGTTTTTGCTGTGCGATCAGGCGTTTTACTCCTAATGGAGCAAATTAGCCCCACTCAAGTCCCGATTAAGTGTGTCATAATTTTATATTCATAAACGAAAAGTGTATCAAAAATATCGATCACAATCACAAATCAGAAAGTATTAAATATTAATCAAATTAGCGAAATCAAATCATATCAGAACAATAATAAAAGCGTTGAAAGCACAACAGTAAATTGAACAAAGAAATTATTTTTCAGATAAGCTTTCCAGTTATTATGACACGGCAGAAAGATGCGCTTATTAAGATATTTTTTTGACGTTTATGCGTTTTCTAAGTTAGGTTTTATGTTTAAAACACCTAGTAGTGGTTTTTAATATCATTTTATTGTCTAAAATTCAATATCATTATATTGTCCAATTTTATGTCGACGATTTCTAGAACACTGATTGACCGATTTAAATGACCAAAAACATTCTATTCTTATTGATGAAGCTCATTAGTTTTTGGCAAAAGCAGGACCGGCACAGGTCAAAAGGTGTTAAAATGGAAATCCGGTTGTTAAGAAAATTGAGCGTGCAATTAGAATGATTCCAAAAACAATTTACTTGTTTTGATGAAATGAAGTATTGATTACATTTTTGAGAAGACGTGTCCAGCGGTTTTGGCGATTCAGTGAAAAAGTATGAAAAATGTTATTTGGAGGTCAAAAATGATCATTTGATATATGCGCGTCAAATTATCAGATAATTTATAGAGTTTTTAATAATAAGTACAAATTTTGTTTTTATTTCTATGAATTCAGTACTAACTATGCAGCGCGATTGCTTTAAAAAAAAAACAAAAATTCTCAAAATATGAAAAAAACTAATTTTTCAAAGTAGTTTAATTTCTTCAAAAGTTCGTAAAAATGTAATTTTTATCAGTTATCAATAATTTTTGAAGCTTTTAAGTATTTCAAATTACTGTACGGAAAGCAATTTAGCTCAAAGCACGATACCACACACCACTTGTTCACATCTATATTTTCAAGTAAAAATCGATAATAATAATAATAAATAGTGGTTTGCCTGAAGTCAGGTCTGAGAGGTATGAGAGCACCGACATTACATTTTTATTACCATTAATGGTAATAACATTAATAAATGACCTTAAATCTTTCATTACTCATTTTTATGAATTTTTCTTTCAAACTTTTGCTTTCTGGTCCTGTGCTTCGGTTTTTAATTCCTTGTATTTTTTTTTTCGTGTTATCAACCATCTGCATTCTTCTTTTTTCCATTACTTTCAGTTCTTCTATTTTACCTTCGAAAAAACTGATATATGGGTGTAATAATGCAGGTAACAAACAAAAAGCGGTCAATAGCTAAACATTGGCGATTTTAGCAAGTTTTAATTTTGCGGTTCCTAAATCAATACCAATCATTTATCAACCCTTGACTGTTCTTACCTCCTCACCTCTATCATCTTGCATCAATACCCTTAAGTCCATGTATAAATATTGATTCTGCCGTAGTTTTGCCGAGTTGTCGGGCGCATCGCGAAATTGTTCTCCAAGTGCATCTTACCGTGTTTTCCTGCAGTAAAAGGGGTAATTCGATTTATATAATGATGGATGAGTCATTTTTCGATTGTTTCTATACGTGTAACGAAATTAACTACTTCACTACGATAGATGCTGAGAATAAGGCAAGTTGGGAATTCTATAAACATAAATTTCTAGCAGGAAAATTGATGATGGCGTCTGATATATGAGGATAATGTTAAGTTGTGAAGAAGAGTTTAGAGAAAGGTTTTCTACAATATATATTTTGATATAAATTATATTTTATGGGTATTAACAGTTACTACCATATTGCTTCAATTCGAAAGTGTCGGTTATTTATTTTTTAAATAAAAAAGTACTATTTTAATTTACATCTTATTGTTACACATATATTGCCTTGGAAATTCCAAGTGGACAGTTTTATTTATTTCCGAGAATAAAAGTTAATGTTAATATCGCCTCAATAAATACGTATCTTTTCTACATGTAGAAAAATCTGATTAAAGCTTTTGATCAAATTCAATTACTCCCATTCTGGTGCCCCTCAGTACTAGGGGGTTGATCAAAAATACCCAAATAACCAAAAACAGACTTTAATCATGTATAATTTTCTCTATTGATTACAGGGCAGCGGGTGGAATGTTATATGCCCTAATCAGTTTCTTGTACAGACACAGTGTTCACATACGATTGGGGTTGTTTTTAGCTTTAGGGAAGGGAATGATTCGGTGGTTGTATTTGTTTGCTAAGTGGCCACCCTTCTTAGAATTTTTGGGGTGATAATTGTTTTATTTACTCTGGACACACGGACAGACGGCTTTGTAAGAAGTAATTATTAATATTGGAAGTGTTGGAGTATTTACTAAAAGCATACACTGTAATGATATTGAAATATAATTCAATAAACGTATACGTATATAATACATTTATTATTGTGATAATAATATCTTAATAAAAATATCTGATAATTTGATCATTTTAAAACACAAAAAAATAGTTTTTAATTTTTGTTTTGTTTTCTGAAATTGCTAGAACTGCCTTCGATAATATTTAGTCAGTTCTTCATGCCATTATTATAAATAGAATGTATTTTGAATGATTCAAATCACACACTCCATTCTCTTAAAAACTGAATTACCATTTCTTGCATTTTTTGCACCGTATCATCGAAACGACAGGAACTGCCTTTGTCAAAAACCATTCAGCAGGTTTCTCCGTCAATAGAAATCGCATGTTTTTTCTGAATTATTCAAATTGGTTGATCCTTCTCCTCGAAATCGAACGACTAGTGGTGTATGGCATCGTGCCTTAAGGCAAATTGGTAGATCTTCCCGTACCAAAAATCAAATTTTTAAAAAAGAGTAAAAATGTTTTAAACTTTGAAAAAACTAGATTTTTGAGAAGTTCGAAATTTTTGAAAAAAATTTACTTTTTTAGAAAAAAAAAACTTTTGAAAGAAAATGTTTTTTTTTTTGAATTTGAAATATTTTGGATATTTTAAACTTGTTGTCAAAGCAATCGCACTGCTTTAGCTACATAGAGAGACACTATAACGAAGCGCGTAAGCGCCGCGTTGCCGTCTAACGGACAAACGATGTTACAAAACCCATAGAAATGTAAACAAAATTGATACACTTTATCAAAATATCTGATAATTTGACGTGGATATGTCTCATGATTATTTTTGACCTCAAAATGGCATTTTTTTTTACTTTTTTCACTAGATCTCCGAAACCGCTAGACCTGCCTTACCAAAAATTTAATCAGTTGTTCTAAGGTATGCCAAAATGTTCAGAAACCTGTGAAACGTAAAGATATACAAAAAAATTCATTTTCGATTTTTTTGCGATTATCCGCACATACATGTGCGTAGATCCATTTTTTCCAAGGTATGCCAAAATGTTCAGAAACCTTCGGAACGTAAAATGATGAAAAAAATAGTATTTTTGTTTTTTTGCGGTTAGGTTAATTACTTTATGTAATTACTATTAATTACTATATGTAAAGTTAAATATTGATTTTTCTAAATTATATGATAAAGTCATTTTTCAAGCAGGCTTTTAGATTTATTAAAAAACTATTTGTTTAGTAGCATCAAATGCTATTATAGTTTAATAATTTTACTGTAAATTAACGAATCAAAAAAGTTGAATAAACTAATCATAGTAATTTGTGTTATGCTAATATAACATATTTATAGCCACATTTTTTGGTTTTGACTTGTTTTATATAGAAAACGAATTAATTATAGCAATATATTATTGACAAAATTGTGCAGAAAATAAGAGGCAAAACGCTAAATATTTGTAATGTGTAACATAAAAATTTAGCATTATTATTTCTTAATGATAAAATATTTTATCTTGATCTTACTTGAAGTGAAAAGGTAAAAGATATATTAAAATTATAATATTTTGATAAATATCTAAACTTGCTATAAATAGACGAGCAGTGCAAAATTTGTTAGTTGTATGATAAATTTGATAATTTACAAAATATGAAATCAATATCTGTCTAACAATTTTCCGGGTATTAGAAGGCGACGAGTTCGACCGTTTTCTAAATGAAAGGTAATTTATAGATGTGGGTCTCCCCCGAATATCTGAGCGGTTTCTCCGTTAGTTGTGCAGTTAACGGGCCGTTATTTATCGCACCGAAGTCGTTAAGTTAAAGACCTTAGGCCAGTTAGGCCAGTTGGGGTCAGAGGATCGGTAAATCAGGATTCAGTTATTGTCTACGTCTAGACGAGAATAATAGAAAATTGCTCTGCTGGAGGAAATAAGACGGAAAACAATTGGCAAAGGAAGCAATAGTTACTTCATCAGTTATGACCACTACAATTTTCTTTAAGGCGATGACGTAATATTGGGTATGATGATGTCACCAAAATCCAATTTGACTCTTAGAAATTTTACTATCAAAACTGAACCAACTGTAAAGCAATGTTCAATTGCTAAATACCAAGTGTGGATTTTCCAATATATTTCATTCCACCTACAATTACAGCCCTTATCATGCAGCAGAGTATCAGAGTAATGCACATTAGTACATTGTGAAAACATTTCCTTCCTACACCCCAACATTTAAAATATCTAATTTTCGATGTCAACCAAATTGTCAATATATCAGCATTAGTGCAATAAGTCGTAAAGCCGAAAATGAATCATGTATTGTGCATTTGTGAAGTGGTATGTATCTGTGTCGTGTACCTAAAAACATATCCTGCCCATTAAAACTGATTAGAGTGCACATGTGCTGCATCCAACGACGCAGTATTTAATTTATATCTGTAAATACGACGGAGGCACCCTTTAGAAAACTGCTACAATAGGGTAAGCGAGCCACGGTGTTACATAGGGTCAGGGAAGAATTGGAAAAAATTATATTGAGAATTCTCGACATGTTAAGGGGGGGGCGATACATGTAATCGCCTTAATTTTTACCATTTTTTGAGGACTTTTTAAACTGGGAAGGAATGATTGAATCTTTTTGAACTTTTTTTAGGGTTATTTATTATATATTAAAATACACAAAAAAATTTTTTTTTTAATTTTTTTTTTTAAATGGCTGCCGTAAAAATAAATCTGCCAAGACCCTCTCGGAAAACGCCATCAATTTGCGGGCGTTCTCACTTTTCGTACGGTGATCTGAATTTAAAAAAATTAGTTTGTACGTGTTCATAAAACATATATCTTCTAGTTAAACCAAAAAAAAAATAAAAAAAAGTCACAAAATCGTAAATTGGCACACCTTAGAAAAAAAAAAGGTCGATTTTTCACCTTTTTTTCAATGGTTTTTTTGGTAAAAGGGTTAATTTTTGAAACATTTTTTGGAATGTTTGAGGTTTAACTAGAAGCTATTACTGTAAAGTAGATGTGTGCAAAATTTCATTGGAATCGGTTGAGAACTTTTTGAGTTATCACGCCCGCAAATTTCAAAAATGTCGTTTTGAGAAAAACGCGTTTAAAGTTTTGACACAGAAACAGATAAGAGTACAATAGCACTCAAGCGTCGAATTGAGGCGTGGCACTTAAATGAGTTTTTATTGTATAAATAATGATAATTTTGTTTTGAATATTTACAGGCATATTTTTGAGATGTTATTGTAACGATTTATGAAAAAAAAAATCGATTTTTTTTTCTTGTTACATGTATCGCCCCCCTTAACCATGTTGTGTGGTTGACGAATATACTCGTCATGAAGAAGTGGCAGAATTTTGTGTATTGACGGGTATATTCGTCATACGTTTAAAAGTGACCATATTTTTATTTAGATCGAAAATTTTGAAGGAACAAAATTTTTTATGGAATGTCAAGTCGATTAAAATATTTTGAGGCTATGACTGTATAAAATTAGCAGTTATAAGTTTTATAAAGTTCTGATTTTCAACATCTAAGATCATATTCTCAAATTTTATGTTTACGAAAAACCCCTGAATTTTTTTCTAGTCATTCTGATGAAAAAAATGAAAAAAAAAACTATGTGTTTGTTTCTGTGTGTATGACCAAGAGCAAAAATTTGTCGAAGTTTTCTCAAAAATGGTTAGAACCTTTTTTAAATTAGGAAATTAGTGCAAAATTTTAATTATTAATTATTTTCAGCAATGAATCTCAAACCGATTATGTTATTGCTAAAAAGTAAATAAGCTGTTGAAAACAGTTCGAAACAAAACTGTTGAAAATTTTCGAAAGTTTGTATGATCATAAGGTTCATGATCATCATGATGATCTTAACGAACATCTATAAATACTATAGGCCTAAAAAATAGTTTATTTCTTCAAATTATTCTAATAAATAAAATTGAAAAAATAATGTGTTTGTGTTTGTGTGTGTGACCATGAGCAAAAATTTGTCGATGTATTCTCAAAAATGGTTGCATCTACTTAAAAAGTAGTAAATCAGTCAATCCCGTTTTTTAATTAGCAAATTAGTAGAAATTTTTAATTATTAATTATTTTCAGCAATGAATCTCAAACCGATTGTCATTTGCTAAATAGTAAGTAAGCTGTTGAAAACAGTTCGAAACAAAACTGTTGAAAATTTTCGAAACTTTGTATGATCAAAGAGTTCATGATAATCATAAGGATCTTAACGAACATTCATAAGTATTATAGATCTAAAAAATAATAAATCAATAAAGTTTAGATAAAAAATAACGTGAAAAATTTAAAATTCAATTATGACAATTTCAAAAATAACTAAATCCAAAATTTTATTATATACTGTTTACAAATATAACATTTTTTTGCATCTTGCTTAAGGCAAAATATCACCTACCCCTCGTGTAACTTAATTTTAGTGTATGGTTTATATAAGCATAGTTGTTAATATAATATTATCAAATTGGTTCCAAAGATGTGGGACAAAAAGTGCAAAAAAAAACAAATCAGTTTTTGAGAGAACGGAGGGTTCAATTTGAATGATTCAGAAAATGTTTTATTCGAATTGACGAAAAGAACTGATCAAATATTTAGTAAAGGCAGATCTATTGGTTTTGAAGATTCAATAAAAAAGTAAAAAAAATGCCATTTTGCAGTCAAAAATGATAACGCGGCGCTTACGTGCATCGATATTTTGCTTAAAAAACAGCGCGATTGCTTTAAAAAAAAGTAAAAAAATTTCGAATTTCACAAAAATCTATTTTTTCAAACTTTTTCATAAAAAAAGTCTTTTTTTAACAAATTTAATTTTTGGTACAAAAAGTTCCAGAAATTTGCCTTAAGGCACGATGCCATGCACAGCTAGTTTTTAATGCAATAAAGGTGATACAATTTCAGTACTTTTACTAATTCACCCCTGCCCCAATGGGGTTGTTCTGGTATTATCACCGTCTGAATGGCGCGCGACACGCATGCATTCTCCTCCACAATGATCCACGACCCGCCGATCACAGAACCTGTGATGCAATCAGATGACTTGACACAAAAGTAGGATTAATAGTTTTTGCAACGCCTATACTTTTCACGCTTTTGGTATAGGTATAGGTATAAGTATAGGTATCTATTATCGGGGCTCAGGTTGTGAACGTCTTAAATCATGCGAAATAATCCCAGATCTGTCAGGTGGTTATTGGGTTATATGGTGGGACGTGCAAGCCATTGATGTGCGTTCATGTGTATTGTATTATTGTTATGGCAGTTTTTATGAGGGAAATTGATTAATATTTTGTACGTGAGTGTTTTTCTTTGCCAGAAACCAGAGTGCGCGTAGTTTAGACAATTGTTTTATAACATTTATAAGTAAATAAATATTTTAGATTTTGACTAAATTGTCTGTCATATATAATAATGAGCAAGGGACCTATATTCGCGGCTAATATTCGTTTCTACTAGGGATGCATTGTTGTAAAAATATATATTTTTTGCTATTAAAAAAAATGGCATTCGGTTGTGTTTAGCCAGTGGAAGGAAAAAAGTGGGGCATGTCATCGTATCTTAAGGCAAATTGTTAGAACTTTCTATACCAAAAATTAAATTTTTGAAAACTTTTATTTAAATTAATGAAAAAATGAATTTTGAATGAATTTTGAACTTTCAAAAAATCTGACTTTATGAGAAATTTGATTTTTTTTAATATTTCGAAATCAAAAATTAAAAAAAATTACTAAAAGTTATTATAATCTATATAACATTTTTGATAATTTGATATGCATATGTCTAATGATCATTTTTGACTGCAAAATAGCTTTTTTTACTTCCCGTACGGTAAGTTATAGTCGAAAATGAAAATTTTTACATATCTTCACGTTTCAGCGGTTTCTGAACATTTTGGCATACCTTAGAAAAAATGGATGTGTGTGTGTGTGTGCGGATACAAATTTTCGTTGGCGATTTTGCGAACACGGATCAACCGATTTGTATAATAATAATTTTAATAAAACATTTGATTTCTTCTGATAAGGAGACGTTCTGATTAGTTTTTGGCAGAGGCAGGTCTAGCCATTTCGGAGATACGGCGTAAAAAGTGCTAAAAATGGTTCTTTAGTTTTAGAGATAACCGAGCGTCTGATTTAAATAATTTAAAGAACATTTTAATTGTATTTACAAGATGAAGAACTGATTAAATTTTTGGGAAGGCACGTCCAGCGCTTATGGACTCTAAATAAAAATAAGTTATTTGGCGATCAAAAACGTTTATTGGACATATGTACATAAATTATCAGATATTTTATAATGTTCCGTACCAAGATTTTTAATTATGGTGCGGTAAGCTTCAGCAATTTGCCTTAAGGCACGATGCCATGCACTCCACTAGTTATTATAATCTTAATAAAATATCTGATAATACAACGTACATATGTCTATTGTTCATTTTTGACCGTCAAATGGCATTGTTTTTAACTTTTTTATTGGATCTCTGGAGACTCCGGACCTGTCTTTACAAAAATTTCACTAGTTGTTCATTTCGTCAATACAAGTGAAATGTTTTCTGAATCATTTATATAACGGACGCTCCGTTATCTCAAAATCTGAAATACCATTTTTGGCACTTTTAGCGTTGTATCTCCGAAACTGCTAGATCTGCCTTTGCCAAAAACTAATCAGTGCGTCTTCTTATCAGTAGGAATTGAATGTTTTTTAAATTATACAAATCGATTGATCTGTATTTGCGAAAATTTGTATCCGCGCGCACACACACATACATCCATTCTTGTTAGGTATGTCAAAATGTTCAGAAACCCCTGACACGTAACGATATTTAAAAAAATTCATGTTCGTTTTTTTTGCTATTACTATAACTTACCCTACTGGAAGTTAAAAATATTTTAAAATGCAATTAAAACAAACAATCACAAACACGAATGACATAACATTTAATCTCGCCATAACGATTCGAAACCATGAATTACCAACATATAAAGATGTCGGTGCAGCTTAAGGTAATGACAACACAATAATAGCCCTCCATGTTTACCAACGTATTAAAAAAATTCGAAGGGAACATTCGTTGCGTGTGTGTGCGTGTTTGTGTGTGCAACTAATGAGTGCGTGCATTAAAGTATAAAAGTAAATGGGTAGAAAAATTGAAAAAAGTTATTTAAGCGCAAATATTGTGCTAATTCATCTTGCTTGAATGACGACCGAGGGTTACAAGATTAGCTAGATTGATTAGTATTTACTTAATGCCTAGAATTTGGGGTGAAAATTAAGTGATATCGTGATGCAGGATTTGAAAATCTGAATGGCTTTATTTTGGTTTTTGATAAAAGAATAAAAAATATTTGCTTCTTTTACAATATTAGCCGTATTATTTAACACAACAAATTTCATTTTCCCAAGTAGTATTATCCAACTCAATTAGTTAAAAACTCTGATGGCAGAGTACAAATGAGCAATTTCCTCTTCTGTGTATATACATTAAACATCGCGAACAATTACAGAATAACAAAGTGGTTTTAAACGAAGGAAAATACGAGGCTATCTTTGCGCAATATATCATATTTAAATACGAGTTTCCCTCAACATTGAATCGGACTTTGTCCGTGAAATGGCGTTGGCCCTTAATGGCATATCCCACTGTTTGAGATGGATTTTTAGGAGAAAATACTACTCAAAAAAATCTACTTTAATAATATTATTGATCCAAAATTTAGTCCAAACAAATACATTTCATTAACTTCTCGTATGGTGATTTATAGTAATCACAACAAATGGAAAATATTTTTTTCTATAAATCTTTACGTTTCAAAGGTTTCTGAACATTTTTGCATACCTGAGAAACATTCAGTGTTTGTGTGTGTGCGTATGTGCGGATACACATTTTCGTCGACGACATCGATGATATCGATTTCAATTTGCATTCAAAAATTCGATTCGTATTGAAGGGGAAACATGTTAATTAGTTTTTGGTTCCAGGTCTAGCCGTTGTGCAGATATTTTTTATTTATTTTTACGTTTCAAAGATTTCTGAACGTTTTGGCATATTTAGAAAAAATGGATGGCTGTGTGTGTGTGTGTGCGCGGATACAAATATTCGTCGACTATATCGAGAACACGGATCAAACTATTTGAATTTGCGTTCAAAAAGTATTCGATTTGTATTGATGAAGAGACGTGATAAGTTTTTGGTTAAGGCAGGTCCAGCCGGTTATATGATAAAATAATTTTTTATATGTCTACGTTTCAAAGGTTTCTGAACATTTTAGAATACCTGAGAAAAAATCGATATGTGTGTGGCTGGTTAAATTGGTTAAATCAATCGATTTAAATAATTCAAAAAGCATTCGATTTGTATTGATGGAGGGGGGCGGGAGATGAGTTAATTAGTTTTTGGCAAAGATAGGTCCATCCGTTTCGAAGAAACTAAGCAAATAACGGAAAAATAACTGAATTTCCCAAAACCTTTTAGCGTCCAATTTGAATAATTCAAAAATCATTTTATTTGTATTGTAGAATTGATTAAATTTTTGTTCAAGATGTCAAACACACCCCTAGTTTTAATGCATTTGTTGTTAGATATTTTGACTGAATTTATCCACAAACAAAATTCTGCAATAACTATTTTGCTCGAAATTTGCTATCATCTTCATCTAGCTCTCAGTCTATTTCCATTTATTTCATTTCATTTATACGTTTTCTTTATGTTTTTCCTTTTTTGCTCGGTGTCTTTATTGTATAAATCAAAGAAAAGTGTTCTTTTTGGGCGCCCGCTGTCTTAATGGCCTCGACTGCTGAAATATGATTTACTTTCTTCTCTCATACGAAATGTTTATTAAGAAATAAGCTTTATGAAAACCGCTGTTATCGTAACTTCGTAACATTATGTTTAAATCATTTTAACTGCGAAGAGACCGTAGCCTTTTAGGAGGAAATTCTTTTATTCTCTTATAACATTACAAACCATTTTCATTGGAAATAAATTGAATCTACACCAGCAGATCATATGAAGGAATATGATGAAATTTGAATTTGATGTTCTTTGTTTTGAAGAAAATGGTAATTTTTATGTAAATAAATATGTATTAGAGCTGCATTTATTTAGGTAAAAGCAATTGTCCAAACTGTTGATATTCGATTAATATATAGGTTATCTATATATTATAATCTATCGACATTAAAAAATCCAAGTTGACTCTACTTATTGACCTTTAACTTCAAAGGTTAATAAGCTCTATACCAAAGATTTATCTATCCTTCTATATCCATAATGTCATCGCTTTGTCGTACATTCTGCTGAAACATAAAAATCAGCATTTTCATGTAAAAAAAATTACATCACGTCCCTGAAAAAGCAGAGGGCTGTAATCGTAAGTTATATAGGAAGATAAGATTTTCGCATTCGATACAATCGCGGGTTTGAATCTAGTAGGGCCATACAGGACGCCATAAGGAAACCATTTATTCTCTAGAAATACTTTTGGAGAACGACAATGGATCCGGTCCATATGGATATCGCAGGTATACGGGACACGATTCTAAGCCAATTCGGGAAAGTAGGCTTTTTAGGTAAAGGATACAATTCAATGTTGACTTTGTAACATGGACTAAAATATTTACATATTCAATATGATCCAGTAGCTAAGAATTGCTACTTCAAATAACTGTTAAAAATATCGACCTAATTTGTAAAAGGGCTTTTTGCAGTGCAAGTGGTGGGTGGTAGCTGATAAAGCATACATCTGTTCAAAGTATACATTTAGTTGAAAATATATTAAACGCTCTTCAAACTTTCCTTTATGAAACTACTTGGCTCACTCCTTACCGACACTTAACTTCGCAACGTTAACTTTGTCCTTTACAATGATGGCACATTTTTTTTCTGAAATGTTTTCATTCATATTTTGCATAGTCCTTAATTTATCAAATTTGCTTCGTCATCACAAAAAGCATTCTCTGCCACTTGAGACGGATCTCTTCAGAAATTCCTGGTCGGAAAGTATACTCAGTCAACTTTTGTCGCATACCTTGGATATCGCTGTGTCACGACTCAGGAAGGAAAATGGAATAGGATTTGGAAAATTTTATAAAAAATTATGTTTAGATTAAATACATCATATGTGACGTTACTGATACTTATAGATTTTTAAACAAATATTACAAAAGCTTTCTCGACTCTCCCCAAATCCTCAAAGCAAACCGCACACAACGTACTTATGTAAAAATCTCTGTTTCCACTTTTTAGAGCAAAACCGCTGCAAGAGTATTAAATAAATCCCGCTACTCGTCAATGTCAAAATTTCACATTTTCATCACGTAACTATAAAATCGACAACTTGAGGTTTCCATTCGGCATAAATATACGTAACGTAGGTACCTCGTAGGTATATCTCGTAGCCGCCACTCTCGTTTTCATTGCATTTGCCGGCTGAATACTAAGCAGTGCTTAATTTTTTTCTTTGCTTATTCTTTCCATTTACGTATTTAACAGGCCGTAACATTTCCCGAGAGTACCCTCGGAACAGAAAACCGACTAGAGCCGTCGGTAGTTGCGAAAAACTTTTTACATTATTATCCCCGGTGATACGAATCATCCCGGAAAGTTTTAGTAAAAGAGCTGATTAATACATTGGCTTAATTCATAAATACGAAGGAATCATATCTTTCGACTTCTCTAATATAATCAAACAATATGCAGATTAAACAAATATGAAAAAAAAAACAAACAAAAATCAGGTAAAATAGATAGGCTTAGAGAGATTGTTACTTCTTTCTGAACTGAATTTCTGGTATAGACGCATGAATTGTATGCAATTTGAAAAGATTCATACAAAAAAGGCATTTTGAGAATATAAAAAAAATCTAAATTAACTAGTGGTGTATGGCATCGTGCCATGTGAGACAAATTGCTAGTACTTTCCGTACCGAATTAAAATTTTGAAAATCTGAATTATTTGCGATATTTAAAAAAAATGGAAATAAAAAAAATTGAAATTATAATTTCAAAAACAATCGTTTTATCAACACGAGCAGAAAGTTTTTTGAATCATTCAATTCTCTCAAAACTGCCACTTTTAGCACATTTTGCTGAACCTGCCTTTGCCAAAGTCTAATCACTAATTTTCTCGATCAGTACGAATTGAATGTTTTTTGGATCATTCAAATCTAATGCTCCTTTATCTCAAAAGCTCGATTTCTATTTTCTGCATTTTTTGCTCCGTATCTCCGAAACGGATGGACCTGCCTTTGCCAAAAACTAATCAGCACATCTCCATATCAATAGAAATCGAATGTTTTTTTGAACCATTAAAATAGGTGGATTCGTGCTCCCGAAAACGTGGACAAAAAATTGTATCCATAAATACATGCACACTCACACACACATACACACATACATTCATTTTTTCTAAGGTATGCGAAGAAAATGTTCAGAAACCTCCAAATCCAATTGTCTAATTAGTTAAAATTGAGTCCAATTAGTAGAAATTGAGTCCGAATAGTAGAAATTGAGTCCAATTGGTAAAACAGTTGGTAGAAATTGTGTTTAATTGGTAGAAATTGAGTCCAATTAGTAGAAATTGAGTCCAATTGGTAAAACTGTTGGTAGAAATTGTGTTTAATTAGTAAAAACTGTGTTTAATAAGTAAAGTTCGTATCGAATTAGTAAAAATAGAGTACAATGAGTAAAAACCAAGTGCAATTAGTAAAAATTGTTTCTATTTATTCAAAATCAGGTCTAATTAATAAAAAACGTGTCTAATTAGGAAGAATTGATTTCGAAAACGTGATGAAATGGAATAATTTTTAATTTTAATTTTTGGACGATTACAATAACTTACCCTACGGGAAGTTACAAATAGTCAAAGTTTTAATACAAAAAAGTGATGATTTCTAAAAATTCTAGCAATTTTAAAAAATGGGCACCTCACCATACCCCATGATTTAAGCCCTTCAAATAATCTAAAAATATCGACCTATTATTTAAATCTCTATAATATATTGGAGTTATTGAATTCGGACGCTTCTTTCTCTTAAAAATTCAGTCACCACTTTTGGCAATTGTTGCCTCGTATCTTCGAAACGGTTGGACCTGCCTTGGCCAAATACTAGAATGTTTTCTTGGTCATTCAAATCGTGTACGAAAATTCGTATCCGCACTCACACACACATACATCCATTTTTCCTAAGGAGGTCTTGAAACGTAAAGATACATAAAATTTTGCATGTTAGAAATAGAGTTACAAAAACAGCTTTAGTATAAATATTTTTATGTTATTATTTTTTTTCTAATTTTTTTGTACTACATTGACCGACCCTCGGCCTATATCCATATTTTCCCGCGGGGCAAACGAAAATGATAAATAACAACGGAAAATGAGTTAGCCGACTATGGTGGGCATTAGTCTCGGTGGGAACTTTTAATAATTCCATCTTTTAATTTGAAATGATACAAAACGAGAAAAGTGAGTAGAAAGGGGATGAAAAAGCAAAAAGCGTCGGAGCTAAAACCAAAAGTAAAAGGGTTAGTAGGGGTGTTTTTCCTAATTCGTATTTTCGTAATTCGTTCATTCACGCGATTAACTCGAACTCCGTTAATTAGATGATACCGCGGCTTTCGTTTATTACGAAGATGACAAGAGGAATGTAAATATTTTGATATTCGAGTGTTTTATACTATATAATATTGGTGCGAGCAATATTCAAAAATAAGATGGAATTTATCGAAATGTCCCAAATTTCTATGAAGGGATGAATTTAAAAACAAATTGATAATGCAGAAGACCTATCTTACTAATTTCCCTCAAGTGCATTTGAAGTCTAGTAAACACAAACCTCAAAAATTATCCTGTACCACTCCTTTATTACCTTAAACCCCAACCTCCCCTATCCTGCAATGTTACATTACAATGTTAATCCATTCTATTACAACACCTTTGTTACCGTGACACCCAGCCAGAAAGTCATACGATATTAATATTAATACCCCTGCATAGTGCACCCGTGGGTGACTTAAAGTCAGAGTAGAGCAACCCTTACTCCCTCCTCTACTTCTGGTGTCATGTATGACTATGACCCTTTCATTTGAGCGACGGCAGTGGTTTCAAAACGTTTTATGAGGGCCATAAAAACCACCTCAGAGGGTGCGACAGACCAACTGAAGATAAAAAGAACGGCAATGAACAGGCAATTGCATAAAACATTACATGCCGAAGTGGTGAGTTCAACATGGTTGAAAATGTTTTGATAGTAGATAAAAGGAAATTATAAAAGTTTGTGGAGGAATTGAAGAAAATATTTGTTTAATAGTGGTACTATTATTTGCTGTTAACAGTGACATTAAAAGTTAAAGTTTTTACAATATTTTATTACAATACACCCGAAGTGCATAGCATTGTACATTAAGGTAAACTACTGGAACTTCCTGTACCCTAATTTAAAACTTGGATTTTTAACTTCCCGAAGGAGAAATTTATGTTTTTTTGACGTTTCAAGCCATTCTGAATCGAATGAGACCAAATTTGGAATAAGGCTGTGTGTGTGCGTGTGTGTATATGTGTGTGTGTGTGAACAGATTTTTTACCGTAAATAGATGTTTTTTCAAAAACGGCTGGACTAATTTCAAAAATTCAAAAGCCATTCGATGTATCTCGATGAGAACTATTGTTTGTCAGTTTTGTGCGACGATATGCCTAGCCGTTTCTTTGTAATTTAGAAAAAAGTGTTAAACTTTTCGTCCACATTTAAGATCATACTACCGAATCGATTTAAAAAAAATCAAAAATTGTTCGAAAGATATTAGTTGGGAATGATACTGATTAAATTTAGGTAAAAGTCTACCGAGCCGTTTTCTTGTAATTAACTGTTGAAAAAAAAATTAAGCCGATTTTTATGGAACTTTTTTCGGCGATAGGTATCATCGTCTTGTAGAACCTACTGAAATATTACGGCCTTACCACAAGTAGTTTAATTTTCAAAATTTATGAAAGTTTGAGAAAATGAGTAGCTTTTTTGGCGTTTTTTTTAATTTAAATTGGACGATTTACTTGGTATAACGATAGAGTACTTGGTTCGAATGAACATACTGATAATTCAAAAATATTTGAACCTGTTATTACCACATTTTACCAGAATCTGCTTTTTCTCAAAAACTAGCTCTTTCTTACACCAACAAAAGCAAAATGTTTTCTGAATTATGCTAATCGGGCGCTCCGTCGAAACCATAGAAATGCAAACAAAATTCGTATCTATTATTAACATCTATATAAAATAACTGATAATCTGATGAGGTATGTGTATGTTTAATGATCGTTCTTGATCGCCAATGAGCATTTTTTCAACTGCCATTTTTTGCACTTTTTGTCCCGTATTTTTGAAACGACTGGAGCTGCCTTTGCCAAAAACGAATCAGCACATCTCCCCGCCAATAAAAATCGAATACTTCTTGAATAATTCAAATCAGTTGATCCGTGCTCACCTACTTTATCATATTGGTCTGAAATATTACTAAGCTTTTTCCATACTTCTTAGAAAAACAGTGTTACGTGGATTATCGCATGTGTTATTTATGCGAAAAAATACAACCAATAACAATTAAAACTATAATTTTATAGGCGCCTAGTGCATAATTAATTACCATTTTATTACCCCCAAAACTATCCTATTCTCAAGCAATATAAATCTAAATCGATAACAATCTTTTTCGTATTCCATATACCCCCAAGTGGTCCCAGCGTCATAAATATCTCTGACCCAATTCTAAAATTTAGTCCCAAAACTCACGAATGTTTTGTTCTATTTATTTGCACGAAGACCTTTATACCTCAAGGATATTTACATTTCCTTCCATCGAGAAATACATCTCGAATATGAGAAAACTTTTGATGGTATTGATCGTAATAAAAATTCTATAAATAATTTAACTCTTATGTGAAATGTCTTCTTATTTGCATTCTAATGTCATAAAAATTTAAGCATCATATTTTGAAGATTGAAGTTAGAAACATTACTAAAAATGTTATTTTCTGCAAGGAAACTTTTTTTATTAATAATTTTGAGATATGGTCTTTGGGAATAAATCAATTTGAAATGTTATATTTTTCACACAATCCTAAAACTTAAATCTGACTTATTATTAATTGATCATAGAAATTTTACATGAGAAATAGTTACATCCGTGATTAGAGGCAACATCAATTCAGTTTATTATTTAACCATATATAATAAACCCTGTCCAAGTCTACCGTCTTGAACTATACAATCATATACTCCACAATATCCTTCCAAGGGCTACAATTGAGGCTCCGGTGGCCACTTGAAGATTTCTCATTATGAGTCGATCATTGGTGCCAACTGCGCGCGAATTTAATAACGAAAGGGACTGTAAGGGCGACTTCTATTCCAGCAATTCGTAATTCTCGATGAAGAAAAGGGTGTCCGTCCGTCTGATGGGTCTGCCTCGGCCGGTTATTAGATTGCGTTATATATTTATGAGCATATAAATGTAACAACTGGGCGAGACAATGAATGGTAGAAATCAGAAGTGGGATTTGAGGTCTGCCAGAGGTAAATGAAAATGGGCAAAAGCGACTTGGCATGTGGTAACAGTAGACATATGGTATGTGAAATAATGAAAATTGCTAAATTGTAGAATTAATAATTTCTATACTTATATCTTCTTCTTCAAGATTACCTGAACAATTTTTGTTTAAACCTCCTCAGGCCAAACTCTTAATTTGATGAATTTTTATAATTCAATCGCTTATCATAGGCTTGATATTTGGTCAAGTGTCATTTATACTACGAAATGTATCGTTATACAAAGTTTTATCAAAATTATCATTCAATTACGAAGCAACAGTCTGGCCGTGAATATTATCATCCTGTAAGTTGTTTCCAGAACTAATTTTTTTCTCACACATTTGCAAAACATAACATTGTCTAAATGTTCAATCAAACTTTTCCATTATCTGTATACCATTATCCACGTATCCAATTAAATCAAAATTGCTACATATTGAAATCTATAAATGGAATTATTTTCCTTCGTGCCATTTGATAAATGCTCTGTTTCTATATTCTGTAACAAATCCGCCTACATCGAAAATGTCTCGAATCGAGAAAGTTTCCTGTCGAAATAACTAAAGTCAAAGGACACCTAAAAATAAAAATAGACCATACACTAGCTAGAAAGTCTAGTATATTCTGTTTTCGTCTTTTCGTGAAATATATTGCTCCAGGTAAGCAATAAATAATAAATCGACGTGAGAGATACCTTTGATTTACTTAGGCGACGTAAACATGGAGCAAGGATCATTCTGAAATTTTTCTATTTTCGTTTTAGTGTAGGATGAGTAAAAATACCAATTCAGTAGGAATTAGCAGTAACAGCAAAAAAATGGAAAATGATTTTTTTTATATTTTTACGTTTCAAAGGTTTCTGAACATTTTGGCATACCTTACACAAAACGGTTGTATGTGTGCGTTCGTGTGTGCCCGTATATGTACTATATATGTATGATCGTTTGGATACAATCTTTTGTCCACGATTTCGAGAGCACGGATTAACCGATTTGAATGATTCAAAAACAATCGATTCGTATTGATGGGGAGATGTGCTGATTAGGTTTGGGCAAAGCAAGTCTATCCATTACTTGTTTACATTTTTGTGGTGGCAGGTCTAGCAGTGTCGGAGATACGCAATGAATGTGAAAACAGTGCATCCGATTAGAGTGATTCAAAAATATTGCATATTGCTTGTGTGTATGATGTTTGTTCTTTAAGATGAATATAGATATTAGTCGTCACCACAATATAAGCACTTATTATATCAGATTTATAGAATACGTAATTTATAACAATTATAAAATGTTTACCACAATTGTTATCACTTGTTGGTGAATTTTTATTGATGATTGATTATTTTTATTTTTTAGACGTTTAATTAGTGTACGGAAAGTTTTAGCAAATTGCTTTAGGACGCAATGCCATAAGACAAGCTAGTTTTTATTACAATAAATGGACTTTGGCTCACTGGACTTTGGTAAATTTTTATTGATGATTGATCATTTTTATTTTGCAAATATGTAATTACTGTACGGGATCCGGCATTGCTGTAGCATTAATTATCTAGAGCTGGAAGCTCTATTTAGAAATGGAAGAACTGTTTCATATTATTATTATTATCAAGTTCAGATTGCTGTTCACATAAAAAATTACAACAATTCGTTCAAATTCAGAAATGCCTTTTTTGGTCAACTTCCAAAAGCGCGTTACATGAATTATTGACTGAAAGTTTAGTCACTTACTCTTGAAAAATTGTGTACAAATCCTTCAGCTCTACATTTATCACTCGTCTTGTGACTATTTCTATCCTAGTGTAGAGAGAGTGAAATTCGGTTGATGGAAAGTGGCATTCGCCATGTTTTAGCAATATTAATAATTAAAACGAGATACACTTCCTCCAACGCGAGAGAAATGTTGTGTCGCGAAGGTTGACATTGACATCAACGGGCGAGGAATGGAATGGAACTTTGACTTGACGTCGCCCCAGTTAAATATGTACGAATAGCTATACTATATAGATCATATATATATATATATATATATATATATATATATATATCCAAGTCATGTTTTGGCATCAAAAAGCATTTGTTAACAAGTTTCGATACTCCATAATGAATCACATTGTACATACCCGTAGAACTTCTTCAAGATGCTTTCTAATTACTCCAAGAAAAATTATCATAACATTAGCATTGTATGATTAAGAAGCAGCCGCCAATATTGTTTGCATGTCACGTCATGTGCATTCCAAGTCGCAATTCAAACTCAAACTCAAACAAACGAACCAGGAGTGAGGAGAGCTGGCTGGCTGGCTGGCTGGATGGCGTGTAAAACCACATTGTCAGGAGCAATTCTGAAGTACATGAACTCGAACCCGTGGCAACGGTTCCTAGTTTTTGCTCCCGGAGCGTGGAACTTTCTAATTACTTCAATTTTCGCATGAAACAATCAGATGTATTATTCAGCGACAAACTGGCAGAATCGGGGAAGGCCGGGGTTACAATACCTACTGAGAGGCTGAGAGCTTTCCCGGGCGAGGATTATAAAGTTCTAACTCGGAAGTAAATTTTTTATGAGGGTATATTTTGACATTATTTTACTGACATATTTCGTGTATCGTGATAGACAATTTATATATTGAACACTAATGTTCTGCACAAAACAACGTTTTTCTTAAAAGAAAATGCTCATATTATACATGCATGTACCATGTATCTCAAATTAATCTGAAACACGTATATTTTCATTTCATTATTCATTACCGCGTAGCGGTTTCGAATAAACATTTCAAATTGGCTGAGAAAATACACTAATTATGGAACAATGCAAAATTAAATGCATAGCCCCATTACTCATTTCTCTGCAAGAGCTATTATAGCTCCGGAGCAGAACTCGCGCACTCGTTGTTCGCTGTTTTCCTACAAATTCCCATGAATTGTTTTCTCAATGCAGAGGTATATGATCATAAATTTAATTGAGAATTATTATCACAGCTTGCTCTTGCTGAAATAATTCAAATATGGTTATACTACATTTTAGCGAAGGTCGTAGCTAAATCGTATGGCGTGTGTGGAATTAAATGTTAAACTAGTGGTGCATGGCAAATTGCTGAAACTTTTCGAACTGTAATTAAAAAATATTTAGAAGTTATTCTAAAAGTTTCTAATTTTTAAAAAAAGGTGCTTTTTTTAAAAACAAATATTTTTTTTGTAAATTTACAATTTTTTCCAAGTTTTAGACACAAAATATTGAAGTACCGCGACGTAGTCTTACATTGGTAGGAACCCATAGGAACGTCAACAAAATTTGTACTTACTATTTAAATTTCATAATTTGATGTGTTCATTTATTACCATTAAATGGCGTTTTTATTCTTCTTTTATTGGATCAATAAAAACGCTGCATTTGCTTTTCAAAAATTTCATGAATTCTTAATTTTGTCAACACAAGTAAAATGTTTTAAAATCATTCTAAGTTGATTCTAAGGTGATTTACTATTTTTGCTCCGTATCTTCAAAACGCTCGGACCTGCCTTGGCTAAAAACTCATCAGCACGTCCATCAATAGAAATCAAATGTTTTCTGAATCATTCAAATCGGTTGTTCCGTATTGTCGAAAAATTGTATTCGAACATACGTACACATCAATTATTCATTCATTTTCGAATATACACAAATACATCAATTTTTTTAAGGTATACCAAAATCTTCAGAATAATTTGAAATATAAATATATATAAAATTTTGTATACTCGATTTTTTGCGATTACTATAACTTTAACTATGGGCAAAGATAAGAAATAGGTAGGTCAAATAAAATGGCGTCACTAATTGGAGACATTTGCATGTAGTATGTCAGATAGATATAATGTTAGGGGTTCATTTTACATTCATCATTGCCCATCCATGTTAGTCAAAAGAATAAGCCAATAGTCAAAATCATTATGAATTTAACTAGGTAACAATAAAAAATAATGAATTAATATAAAACCAGATCATCTGGTGATAATCTATCCTCATTACTTAAACAACAATACAATTAAAACATTTCTGCCTTTATATTTATCTCACATTTTCCAACAATGCATGGCGTGTGCATGCACATAAAACGCATACAATTTATCAAATAGAAGCTAAGTAATAAACACGTATCTGAATGTTGCATTAGTGCGGATGCTAATTTAGAGAATTTCGCACATTCATTTCGTCCATTACAATAATTATGATTTAAATTAACCCCTTTTGCGGTGCGACATTGCCGCAGAGCCGGAACTTACTAAGGCATTCTAATTCGTGTATCACGTACCAGAAGTAGTAGAAGTAGTAGACCTGGGTAACCTGGGTACTACGTGGATTATTCGTCTGACACGCAAACTGCATTGTGGACATGTTTACTGTTCTTAATTATGGTCGTTTCAAACGGCGGTAACATTGTTATTAAGATGCACTAAAAATGTCTGAGACTTTACATGTGAATTTTATTTGAAGTATAGCGTTGGATATACTAGTAGAAGTTAGGAGTGGGTACCATTTAAACTAGTTGGTATTGGTATTTAGCCTTTAGGCAAGTTACATGAACTTCCCGATATGTGTAAATAATCGACTTAATCAATAATAAACAAATTAATTTATGAGTGATTGAAAGTATTCTGAGTGGATTTATTACACATAATTCAAAACGAACGAACATGTTAACTCGGAGTATTTTCTAAAAGCAAATTTTCACAAATCAATAATTTGTATAATACCCAGTTTTCGTAGGGCGTTAATGGCTCAGTATGTTCATTAAGACCAAGTAATCTATCGTTAAACCAAGTAAATCATCCAACTTTAATTTTAACAAACGTCAAAAAAACTACTCATTTACTCAAACTTTGATAAATTTTTAAAAATAAACTACTTGTCGTAAGGCCGTAATATTTCAGTAAATTCTATAAGACTATGATATACATTGCTAAAGATAATCATAAAAATTGTTTTAAATTTTTTTTTCAACAGTTAATTACAAGAAAACGGCTCGGTAGATTTTCACATAAAACTAATCATTATCATTTCCAACTTATATCTTTCGAACAGTTTTTGTTTTTTTAAAATAGATTCGGTACAATGAGCTTAAATGTGGACGAAAAGTTTAACACTCTTTTTCAAATTACAAAGAAACGGCTCGGCAGATCGTCTCACAAAACTGACAAACTATAGTGCTCATTGAGATACATCGAATGGCTTTTAAATTTCTGAAATCGGTTTAGGCGTTTTTGAGAAAACGTCGATGAAAAGTCTAATTTTGACAAATGCCAAAAAAACGATACCAATTTTTGCAAACTTCGACGAATTTTTAAAGCTAAACGAGTTTTCGTAGGGCGGTAATATTTTAGTATGATCTAGAAGACTACTAGACTAGATATCTACCGTCAAAAAAAAATCATGAAAATCGTCGAATTTTTTTTTTTTTAACTCTATTACAAGAAAACGGCCCGGCCGATCTTCACCAAAAACTAATCAGCACGATTCCTAACCAATATCTTTTGAACGGTTTTTGAATTTTCAGAATTGCGGGCTAAAACGTGGACAATTTTTTTCACTTTTCTGCTATTTATAAAGAAACGGCTTGAATGATCGTCGCACAAAACTCTCAAACTCAGAAACGCTAGTCCTCATCGAGATACATCAAATGGCTTTTAAATTTTTGAAATCGGTCGAACCGTTTTTGAGAAAACGTCGATTTACGGCAGAAAATCTGTTCACATACACGCACACACACACATACTTTTTCCAAATTCGGTCTCATTCGATTCATAATGGCTTGAAACGTCGAGAAAGCATAAAATTAGCGAATCGGATTTTTTGATAAAAACAAACTTCTCCTTCGGGAAGTTAAAAAAACATATTCGCGTTACAACGTTGTTGTATTATTTGTTATATTGGATGCAATTAATTATTCATCCACGATTTTGAGAGCACTGGTCAACCAATCTGAATGATTCAAAATCATTCGATTCTTATTGATGGAGAGATGTACTGATTAAGTTTTGGCAAAGGCAAGTCCAGCCGTGTCAAAAATACGGGACAAAAATTGGAAAAAATGACAATCTATTTTCTGAAAGAACTGATTTTGATTTACCCTTACAAAATTCTGCTATCTCCTTCACCAAACCACCAATTAACAGTCTAAGATCACACTAATTAAAAACTTCTCAATTCTAATCCGCATTAATTCATTTAATTTGTTTATACTCTTAATCTTTTCAAGTGTCATTTTCCCCGCTATCAAAATTTTCCCAAAATGTCGTTCAATTATGATCCGAAGGATTAAGCGATCCGTAATCTAATGGTTTGCCGGAGATGAGAGCATATGGGAGGGATGAGGAAATACCGAAGGCGATATTTAAACTTTTTAGATTAATCCCGGAACCGCTTCCGGCTGTACTGATGCTGCTGCGTGTCACCCGGAATATTTTCCGGAGGATATCGGAGGACGGAGGTTGGAGGTTCCGTATGCCATTTCTCTTAGATTGTGATTGTAGATTGGGTGGGTTTTATCTATAGTGGGTACGAATATTATAGTGAATCTTAATAGATGAAATGATAGTGTAGAGCGGGGCTTAAAGGTCCGCGGTTAACAACCATATTCGAAAGTAGAGGTAAAAAGATGTATAATCAATCATCACCTTGATCCTTATGATGTGGCTATTGGGAGATAAATGGAAATGTTTGAAAATCGATAACAAAAGTATTTTTTTTCGGTGTTAGTTTATTTAGTTGTAAGCACAGTTGTTTAGTTTACGAGACCTAAGTTTAAATGTTTCATAAGACGAATTATTGATTTTTATTTAGATTTATCTATTTTTTACATAAAAAGTTACATGTGGGTGGGGTAAAAAGGATCAACTAAACATTTACCCTGTCAAAGATGTAAACAATAAAAAATAGTAAATAAAAAACTAAATAATGTTACAATAAGCAATTTTACAAGACATAAATTACATCAATATTTATTCCAATCCTGCTGATGATTTGTTTGGCAAAGTACTAGATCAAGGTTATATACAGTTTTACCTATATCTATAAGCAATATGCTTGTAAAATTTATATTTTGCAGTGGTTCAATAATGTTAATGTATTAATTCGATTATTTGATTAAATGATTCTTTATAATTCAATCACTTTTTGTGGGCCTATAATATTTTATTAATGAAATCTTTCATCATACAAAATTTCATAAAAATACTCAAAAAAACTTATAGCAAATATTTACGAAAAAATGGTTCGGAAGATTTTTGCAAAAAAACATTTTTCGAATAGTTTTTGAATTTGAATCGATTCAAAAAACGTGTACGACAATTTGTACACTTTTGTACTAAGTACAAAGAAACGGTTCGGCCGATCACCGGCTTTTGAAAAAAGGTCGCAAATACTTACAAAACACACACATCCTTCAAACTTCAATTCAAATATACTTGAAACGTAGCAAAAACTTAAAATTAGAAAATCGGATTATCTGGTGAATACAAACTTTTCCTTCGGGAAGTTAAAAAAAACTGTAATTAACTTAGTAATACCAAATTACCATTAATATTACTAAAAAACCGCAATCATCCTCTAACAAATTACAAGCAATATTAAAGGTAAACTCTGCCCGCCGTGTCCCTAAGCAAAAGTAAACATTACTTCTGACTCCCGGTGCCTATTTTGTCACGAACCCGCAATCATTTGACAATCTCAGGACAAATAGCACGGTTTCATATCTAGTCATCGTGATCTCCTCCTCTCGATCTCCCATACATATATTTAACTCAAACCACTGAACCATCAGGCGACCAATATAAGACACCAAGACGTCTGTCTGGAGCAGAACCTCAATACATGCCTCATTAAGTTGAATCTCTGGTTACGACGGTATCAGGGATAGATAAACTTTATGGAAGAGAAGCTTATGCAACTATATTTAGTAAAAATGGAATTGTTGGGTATGACTTGAGATGGTCATTATTTGGACTGTTATATGTTAAACAAATCCTAATAATTATAGGAAATTTTTAGCCAAATGATTTGTTTTATCTTTACCTAACATAAATGGCCTTTTGGACTGCTGTTTTAAGTTAAATATTTGTACTGAGACTATATTCTAAATATGTTATAGTAGGATACTTCAATTGCCATATAACCACAGTAGTAATTGGTTCGTACATACCTTTTAACCACTGGCCACTGTTTTATACCCATGACGAGTATATCCGTCAACACACAAAATTCAGCCACTTTTCCATGACGAATATATTCGTCAATCACAGTTAGCAAGTTAAAAAAAATCCTACACAAAATCATGTGTTGCTTTAACAGTTTTGGCATGGCTGCTAAAATATCAAATTGCGCTATGAAAGACACAATGAACAGGAAATTAAACATTAAATCGTGCGCCCTGCTCGGCAATATATATATATATATATATATATATATATATATATGTGTATGTATACGATATAAACCCTCTCAAATCATAATGTAACTCCGGGCATATGAAGGAATCCTTATGGTGCTACCACGTGGAAGATAATTTGATGCAACGATCTCGACTCGACCACATCATACTGATTTCGTAATAGAATTTCATCTACGTAACTGATATTCCGGTATAATCAGTAGAATATGGAGAGAAACACTTTAGTCTATGACAAAATAATGAACTATATACATACATAAAATGATAATCGTATATAATATGTTACCTGCTAATTGAATTTGCTTGCTCATTTTTATAACGTGTTGAAAAATTTATTTGTGTGCTATGTTTTTTTGGCGACTTCGATGAAGCTTTGCATTATGATAATTATGTAGTCTGAAATAGCAGACTAAAATATTTTTGAATGCGACAACAGAAACGAACCTACAGAAATTACAGACAATACAGAACAAGGCACTGAGACCAGCACTAAACAAATCGCAAGACAAGTACAATACCGGCAGTATATGACTATATACAAAAGCTGCCTGAGAATTTTTACATCAGATGTAGGGATCACGACAATTTCATCATTTGGGCACTATTTCAATTAACGAATCAAATAGTTCGGTATGACAAACACACTATGCCAAACTATACCCTGATCGGCCCATAGTTTAAATTAGAACTTTATTAATTTTGCTAAATATTGCGATGGTTTTTAAGAATTGTCAAACCTCTTTTCTTTTTACCCCATGCTCTATATAATATTTGCCATTGTAGCAGAGATTAAAAAACTCTATGTGGCCGTTTTATAGTTTGAACTACATTATCTATTGAAATACATATTTTTAATTGAAAATTGAAAAATGTGTGAAGATTTTTATTGTTTTATTATATTATAATTTAAAACATTTTGTTAAATCTTTCAATCAAATTTGGAAATATGATTCCATATTTCGTTGATCTTCATTTGATTGCTAGTACGTGACAAAGTGTGCCCCACAAAATGATATTGACTTTTTGCCTCGGAAACGCAATGGGGTCTTCATTATTGCTTCAATTTATGAGATGTCATGCAGATTTCAGATATCATAAGTTGAACATTTTTTTCACTATTTATAGAGCAAACTTTCAGCTTAAAATATATTTTATTATTGAAAAATGTCATCTTGCTTATGTCGTTAAAAGTTCTGAAACTTCTCTTTATGTGATGTAGAATCATAAAGTTTGTAAATCAAATGTATATATGTGTATGATTCGTATGAATATTACTCATATGATTATTGAATATTTTTTCCCTTATTTCCATTATATACATATAAAAATAAATTTTTAATTACTTCGTTCCAATATTGGTTATGTATATTTTTCTCATTTTTCCTATTATTTCCGTATGCTCTTATCCGTGCCATATTTTTCATTTTACTGCCGTTTTAATTAAATCTACTGATTGCAAATACCGTTAAAAATATTCAACGCCCTATTTATTTAAATTTCGCGCCGTTTTATTTCGCATATGGTTCGTTTATATTTTCTTAATTAACGATGGACGCGATTGAAATATCGATTTCGGAGACAAATAGAGGGACACAGATATTTATATTAATTTTGTATCGTACTTAATTTTTTAACACGTTGATTGCCATGTCAGTCATATGTGTCTGACGGTAAGAGGATCTACATAGACATATAAGTCTGACATAAGCAGTAGAAGGGAAAATAAGTTTTAATATAGGGCCATGTCAGTCACATATCCATGACATTAAAACTAGTATTCTTCTAAGGATTTTGACACGAGAAAATTTTCTGACGTTTTTTTAACTAAATTATCTGATAATAGTTACCCATGTAATTTTTTTATCTGATATTTTTGTGGCGATTAATGTGCTAATGAATTCTTTATAATTGGATAAATATTGCTGTCATATTCTATAAATAAAGTTGACTAAATCATTTATAGAATTTCTTGAGAAACCCATTTATTATTTAATCCGATTATATAAAGTGGACAGGAAAATATGAGATACAAAATAAAATGACATTCATTGTAAGGAAATTGAATTATAGACTGTTTCTCAATATTGATGATCGATATAAAATGATTAAAGTTTAAAAAAAAACTGTTTTAATTTAATTAGTATAATAATAATAATTAATATAATGCCATTGAGATAGAAGTCATTTTTGGTGGTTAGTTTCGTTCAGTGTTTCGAATATTTCACATGTTTACGTGAAAAATGTCATATTTTTGGTTTATTTTTCATATTGAGGAAATTTGTTACTAATTCATAAATTCAATTAATTTTTTTTTATTTTATGTTTCATCGTTATTTTTTTATTATCGTGAACTGCTCGGTAAAAAAAATTAAAATATATGTAAATATGTTAAATACGTTAAAAATGTTAAAACATTTGCTAAAGTATATGTCTAACATACAACTTTTACTCAATACTGAAAATTTATAAATTTAAATATTAAATTCAATATAAATCCTCATGAGGGTTTATATTTTTTACAAACGTTGGTCAATCACTTAGGTTTTTAAGAAATTTTTGAAATTTACATAGTTCTATAAAATTATTAACCATTATTCCTAATTCAAATTTAATTCATTGTGATTTATTTATAATAGTTTTTGTTTGTTATTTTGCCTAATATTATACAATTACTTGCGGAAAATTATGTTTGAATAAAATTAAATATGCAGCCTATAATACTTGAGTACGATTTTTTTGTATTTTTTAGACTTACATATTTAATGAATTAATCAATTTTAAATTTTACTTATGTTTATATTTTTAATTACTCTTATGCAAACTAAATTAATTAATGGCATAAATCTCATCTTCTTTTATATTTAGAAAAACAAATAACAATACAACTTTAAATTCTCGATTTCCAATTATCCTTTATCCTTCAAATATGAAATTCATCCCTAGAAATCCATATCAATTTTCTCAAACACTTTTCAATGGCAACATAGTTCAATACACTCGTATTATGGATATGGATTTGCTATAACTTGCCATAGTTGTATATATATATATATATATATATATATATATATATATATATATATATTATATTACTCGTAACCATTCTTCGTGTCGACAAATATGGATATAGATTTTTGCCGAGAATAGACAAGGATTTTTTGTGACTTGTATTGTTAGCAGACATATTGCATTTTCTTTTCTGATAGATGGATCGCTGGTGAAAAAATATCATATTTATTTATATTATTTTTCAGTTGACAAAACAAAATCACATGTTTTTTTAAATATTACTCATATTTACAAACTTCATACCATTGATCATAATTATCAATTAGTTAATGCACACTTCATAACATTGATCATAATTTTTAATTTGCATAGTTTAGATATCATATATCAAAAAAATATTTGTTATCATAATCATTGATTATAATTATTACAACAAAAATATTGCTCGATGAACCGATAACAATTTGACTAAAAAAACTAAATAATAGAACATCATTTTTGTAAACTAAGTTATCTGCTGGTTGCATTTTTTTATATTTGCACAAAGTTCTTTAACAATTTGTTCCGACATGTATATATTATTATACATCATTAGAAAGCTAATAAAATTCTTTACAAATCTGTATATAACAACTTAAAACTCTTAGAACAAAATTAAATTAATAAAAATGTTTAAGCTCTAGAATTGGATACCGAATGAAAACTATAAGTATACAGGTCATTTGCGAATTTGGGATAAATATTGATAATATGGCCTTGCATTCAATCACGTGGATAATGATGATTATTATTACTTGGCATGTCTAATAAAATATAAATTACCTATGTAATTTATTTTCACAATTACACCTAATCTTTAATTACCCATCAATGAGTAAAAAAGTGACCGGCTGTCCTATTATCTTTGTGAGTTGTGCAAAACGAGGAAACGGTATTAAATCGGATATGCGGATCCTTTCTTTGTATAGGGAAAAACATCTGTAACAAGATGTTGCACAAATTGCTATCATTTGTAACAATACAATACAAAACGACACATCTAATTCTTTGCGCTTCGGATACAATTCACAATACTTTGATTTATTGTGTGGAAGACGGAAGGATTGCTTCCGATTTGATTAGGAATAAGAAAATAAATATATCCTTGTAAGTGACAATTGGCATGAGAAAATGGTTTTAGCTTGTTTTTATGAAAAAAATTTTGCTTATTCTTTATTAACTTCCCGTAGGGTAAGTTATAGTAATCGCAAAAAAATCGAAAATGAAAATTTTTATATATCTTTACGTTTCAGAGGTTTCTGAACATTTTGGCATACCTTAGAAAAAATGGATGTATGTGTGTGTGTGTGTATGTGTGTGTGTGTGTGTGTGTGTGTATGTATGTATGTGTGTGTATGTATGTGCGGATACAAATTTTCGTCGACGATTTCGGGAACACGGATCAACCGATTTGAATAATTCAAAAAACATTCGATCCGTATTGATAAGGAGACGTGCTGATTAGTTTTTGGCAAAGGCAGGTCAAGCCGTTCCGAAGATACGGGGCAAAAAGTTCCGAAAACGGTAACTCAGTTTTTAAGAGAACGGAGCGTCCGATTTTAATAATTCAAAAAACATTTTATTTGTACTGGCAAGATAAATAATCGATACAACTTTCATGAAGGTAGGTCCAGCGGTTTCGGAGATATAGAGGAAAAAGTAAAAAAATGAGCCATTTGGCGGTCAAAAATGATCATTAGACATATGCACATCAAATTATCAGACATTTTATAGAGATTTTAACAATGAGTATACATTTTGTTAACATTCCTATCGGTTCCGTACCAATGCTTATGCGTTAGACAGCGACGCGGCGCTTACGCGCTTTATATTTTGTCCCTATGTAGTTAAAGCAGTACGATTGCTTTGAAAAAAAAGTTCAGATCTTCCACAATATGTCAAAATAAAGAAAAAAAAAATTTTTTTCAAAAAAAAAAAAATTTTTTTTTAAAAAAAAATTTTTTTTAAAAAATTTTTTTTTTCAAAAAAAACTAATTTTTTGTCCAATTTATAGTTTCTCAAAAATCTTATTTTTTCAAAGTAATTTTTTTTCAAAAATGTTAATCGTTTTAAATAATAATAATAATTTTTGGTACGGGAAGTTCCAGCAATTTGCCTTAAGGAACAATGCCCTAATTGCCTTAAGACAGAATTCCACTTACAGCTAGTAACACTTACTATTAGTATGTTAATTAGAGATTCATTATATGCTCATAACAGTTTGTAAATCTTTGATATGGATATATTTATCCAATATCTCTTTATTATTGTAGTTTATTACAAAGTACACCCTAAAAATGTCTAAAACGAAGGCTAAACCATTAATTTGGCATCTAGGTGTAAGAAAAGGCTAATCATCATCATAAATACAAAAGTAAATTCTGATTGCTTAGAACACACACACAGAAATAGAACAACTTTTACCTATCTTTCAACTCGTAGCAACTTTTAGCTAGGACTTAGCTATTTGATTCGATAAAGTATTTCAACATAAAGTTTCCAAATTACCGTTAATTTTGCAAAATAACTGAATCATCAATGTTGATGTCAACATGCACCGGAATCAATAAAAATAAATTACTATAAACACTTTAAACGTCACGCACAAGGGAAAGTCATATATCAGGATCGAAATGTTTTTAAGGGATGGAGGAGCTACCTTCAACTTTCGAGGAAATGATAAATTGTAGGACTGGTGTTGAAAATAGTAACAGGGGTGTTAATTTGGAACTCTTAACAGGGGTGCTTATTTGGAACTTTTCAAAAATTTGTTGCAAATTTTTTTTATTTGATTTTTTGCTGACGTGGATGCTATAGCATTCATTTTAAGGGACGGGGAAGCTACTTTCAACCTCCGAGGAAATGATTAATTGTAGGACTGGTGTTGAAAATAATAACGAGGGTGTTAATTTGGAACTTTTAACAGGGGTGCATATTTGGAACTTTTCATAATTTAGTTGCAAAATTCTGTGATTTAATTTTTTGCTGACGTGAATGCTATAGCATTCAAAATTTTAAAACAATTATTTAGAATTTAATTTTATATAACCTTACGTTTTTGTAATTATTATACCTGTCAAGGTAATAACTAACTGATTCTATAGGTATTTTTGTATTATCAGAAATACCTATATAAATTTCGTGAAGGGAGTAATATTTGACGTGGATGCTATAGCATTCATTTTGTATAACTAATAAAATATGATAATTAACTAATGTTATGAACAGTGTTCAATCAATTTTTGGATATTGTAACCAATTTAAAAATAAAACGACTATCAAATTTTGTACTTTGTTGCAATTTTCACCTTTTGTTCTACTATTTATGGTGGCTCTATGGTACAATTCTAATAATTGTTTATAATTATTTGCTGTTATAATGAATTTGAAAAAATTGAACTTTTCAGTAGGTATTATAACTATGCTCTCATTTCATTTTATATCTTCTACCATAGAAATAATAAACCGGCGCCAAAAACTATTAACAAACCACCCTACGCACTTTGATCATTCTTCAAATGTTAGTCACATCTATTGTAAGGATAGAATGCGGAAAGTAAGAAAACTTGAAGTGTTTTCCCAGAATGATTGATTCATCTAGGTGTCGAAGTGCCTGTCCCTAGTGTTGCAAACTTAGCCCTTATTTTGCCAACATTATTGTTCAATTTGGTGCTAAGGAAGAGAGGCCCTGAACAAAATCATAAGGATAAAATAAATGTTCTAAGTGGGGATCAGTATTAATTTTGTTAAATTTGCCTGTTGGCTAAGAGCACTGTAAATTAAATGGTAATTTGAACATTTGTATAAGTGGAAATATTGAATCAGTCATAAAATGAAATCGCATAAGGAAAGGTGTCAGGCCTCGTGAACTAAGCAACAGTACTCAAAACCAAAAAAAACAAACCACTCAAAAAATACTTTTGTAAAAAATTGACAATGTCGATATTTATTTCCTGACAGCGATATCGTCCCATTTGAGGAGTTGGCTGGTTATACTTATTTTGCCCTCTACTTTAAAATAGCATCCTTAAAAAATGTTCAGACATTACTTGTTTTTGAGAAAATGGTGGTGGAGTAAATAAACAATATTTTTGACTGTCGAGGTTCCTGAGTGTTTGTGCGATTTTGTTGTATTTTTGGCTTTTATTATACAAAGTAGGCTTAAATAATATTTTCAATAACGATTTTTAGTTATTTTGATCATCTGATCATTCACAAAAATCTACAAGATTCATTTTTGTGCTTTGTTGTATTCCACATTTAACATAAAAAACTTTTCCGATATTTTATACAAGGTACTACCCACCTAACATTTTCATTCATAATGACCATTGTTAAAAATGGCACTTTGAAAATTTCGCACCCATAATTCTTATAAAAAGCAAAAGTGGTTTATAAAGACTTTTCCAAGCATATATTGTCAAGAAAAATCCCCTTACATTATTTCTCAAAAATATATAATGCCTTCTAAACTCGGCTCATAGGTTACAATGATTCAGAGCAGAAATCACCGCAAACTTTTCGAGGGGCGAAGCCTTGAATATAAATCCTAGGACGATAAAAGTTGCCAAACGCTAAGTGGCAAGTGTCGCCTTGCTCGATTCTTATTTTTAGAGGAGAACGTTATCTCGGATCAATGTCGATTTTCAAAACCAAAGTGTGAGATGTTAAGAAAACTTTAAATTAACTCGGTTTGAAAAATGTGATTCCACCCATTCTGTGTTGTCTAGATGATTTCGTCACTTCTAGATAAGAACTGGGCGGAAAAGAAATTGCGAAACAAATCCATTAATATCGAATAGAATGTTTTCATTATTTAACTAGTTAACTGTGATGGACGAATATACACGTCATGGAAGTGGCAGAATGTATTGGCGAGTATTGTAAAAGTATTGTTATGTATTGGCGAGTATATAAAAATATCAGAAAATGTAAATTATTTTGAGGCTCTGACTGCAACCTGATATAAAATAAGTAAGTGGAATTTTATCTTATTGCAAGTTGGATATTTGTGGTCAGATGCAAACCTGATAAGTAACCGAACATTACGAGACCATTCATTTTCGTGCTTCATAATGTTCTCCATTTAATTCAAAAACTTTTCTAAAACTTCATAAAAAGTAATACCCATCTTATATGTTTATTCATAATGGTCATTGTTAAAAATGACACTTTAAAAAAATTGCACCCATAATTATTATAGGGGGAAGTCTCCGAGTGACGGACACCTAAGGTTATTTATAAATAAATTAAAAAATATTACGAAATGTTTATTAAATTATGACATATGTTAGATAACAAATTTAGAAATCAAACTAAATTAACAAGAACGCAACCTTTGCTAAAAAATAATTAATACTATCAATCAAACTTTGGTAACCGGACATTTCAAAATAACCAGTATTGAACACATAGGTAGCCAACTCCATACTCTGAAGTGTCTGCACATGTGTGTTCGACGATTATTTTTAGATATTGCAAAAAAAATCACTATTCATCCACCCTTTTGGCTGGGCCACACCGATGCTCTCAGCTGGAGCATTCATCATAAGATTTTCATTCTTTGACTAGAAAATACGAAAAATGATGTAGTGATCGTTAGCACTCATACAGAACAAAATTAAATAATTAAAATAAATTACGTCAACTCTCACAAGAAATATCAATATGTTTACTGTCCGGCGCTAAGGGACAGGCATGTTCGTTCATTTGGCGGTGCCTACTAAAATTGTTTAAAATATCTAATAATTTTTTACCATTTTACGGATAACAATTGAGTACTACTTTTATCATATAATGCCACTCAAATATAAATGCATAATTACAGTAGAATTACTTCCATTGATATTTAGGTGACGCCGTGATTTTGCGCCTAAAACAGCAAAGGGTTGCTCCCGTCGTGGCCGTGTGCGTCACAGGTGAGCCTTGGCGGGTGATCCTGCACCTGTGTGCCCCCCGCGCCCCTTTCACTTGTATTTTGATATAAAAAGATTTATACTCGCTTAAATAATACGTGTTAAGTAGAGTGTCCGGTATTAGGTGCTGTCCGGCGTTACGGGACTTCCCCCTAATACTTTTCTAAACATATACTGTCAATTGATATTAAAATGCAAAAATATTAGTGTATCTAGTTTAAAATTCTACAATTGCGTAATATTCTTCATTCACACTATACTAATTTTCTTTCTATTTTTTTTTTTTCAGGTGAAAGTGATGCTTCGAGTAACCGGATCAGCTCGTGATACCTCGTGCTTCTCCGTGGACAAGAAGCGTCGTCAGGTATCCTTGCAGGACCCGTCTCCGAACACCAATGCGACTTCGGCTTCGGCCGACACTTCGCCTCCAGGAAGTGCGCCCACGGCCGATGATCGGAGGCCTGGAGTCGCAGCTCCCAGGATGTTCGCCTTCGACGCTATATTCGATCAGGAGGATGAACAGGTCAGTGGTAAAATTATAATTTAAAGCAAAATTATATTGTTTAGCTAAGGCAGAATGAGATGTAGAGTGTAAATGTTGCAATGATTGATTGATATCTATGGCAGATAGGATGTACATTTTTAATTCTGTATTTTTGAATGTCTGCTTTTACAAATTTTCCATATAATTAATGGTATGAGTTTGATTTTTGAGGTTCAGTTTTTTTCCTGAAATTGAATTTGGACTTTTACTAGGTCAAATTTTCATGTACTTAAGGAGCACAACTAGTGTAAAATTTTCAAAAAATCGAATTTTCAATTTTTCCATATTTCGATAGGTTATACCTTTAAAAATGACATACAAAAATCGATATCTTAAATACTTTTTGAGTTACAGCCATTTAAAAAGTATATATAGTATATAGTATAACGATCATTTAATCTTTAAACGCGTTTTTTTTTCGAAACAGCATTTTCCGAATTTGCTGCAGCGATTACTCAAGAACAAATGATCCGATCACTATCAATTTTTTTTACATGTTCTATATATAGTTCTCCGTAAAATGAACTATCGATTTTTTGCTCGGATCAAAAATCAAATTTTGGCAGTCCGAAAACGACCAAAATGTTGGATAAAATTCGACTTTTTTTTTAAAAAACGCCATCATTTTGTCAATTTTTAATTTTTTGCTTTATCGTAGTTTATTTTACAGACAATATTATCTACTTTAACGAGAATTTTTTTTTTTAAATTTCATCCACGTAGAATGCCGGAATCACTGCAGGAGTAAAGGGCCATTTTTTGTTGCGCCGTTGAAGATCGACGATCAACTTAAAAATATTTAATTTTTTTCTGCGAAAATTTTACTCTGTATTCGTAAAACATGTATAAATATATTCCTAAAATTTTGAAATGATTGATAAGGTAGTTTTTTTAATATAAATTCCCAAAAATCACCTTTTTAGGCGGTTACACTATAGTTATGCCCCTTAAGACTTTTTATAATAGGAATTACACTAGGGATGACCAGGTACGGTAGTGACAGTCGTTGTAACAGCTAAACTGTACTGATTTTGACACAGGGTCGAAAGGGGCAAAAATAATGTTTTTCAACAAAAACATCAATTTAACTAAGACCAAATGCGAAAGTTTCTGGCACAATATATTTACGATACAATTAAAGTTCAGCAAATTTGAATAAACAGCTTCTAAAGGTCGCAATGCGCCCATATATTAATAGTGTCACGATTAACTTCGTTAAATGACAATAAAGTGAATAAAACATATAATTTTAATGTCCTTTGCGGGAGCTCTATAAATTTCCTTCAAGCGTCTAATGAATTTGAGCGTCTTCTTCGTGCTGGTTGAAGTACGATAAGAAATCCATTACGTTAAATCTTACAAAATATAATGTTCAAGCTTTTTATGTTATATCGTAAAACAAACTCACAGACTTAACGACGTAGCTCAATTGAATATTATACGGAGACACTTTTGAAATGTTCTTCTTTTACAAAAACATCACAAAAGCATTTCCACTCATTTTAATATCCCCGCAAACACCTAAAGACCTCATTTTATAACAAAACGCATAAAACAATTTTATTATCAATGACGAAGAAAGAAAATCATAAAACGATTTTAAGATCTTTTCGGAAATGCGGCGAGTAACACGATCGTATTTCTAACAGAGTTTGTGGGCGAGGAAATAATATTAGTTTTGAAACGTTGCCCAACTTTGTGAAAATATCTTTAACAATTAGCTAAAAAAATATATTCGATTGAAAATATCATGAATTCGAACATCATTCTAATCCCGATTTTTCGATTATGTGGCCAATTGATTTAACGCAACGTATCTTTTTTCTTATTGATTGAAGTATCCTAATACATTTTCATTCACATTTTTTCTGGCAGTCTATAAATATATATCCGTGCATTAAATTATATTTCATATTGTTTTACGAGAGCGGAAAAGGGTTGTTTTATGGCAACGGCGTATTTTGAAAGGGCAAGAGATATTATCAAGTGCTCCTGGCTGCTGCCCCTTCGGCAATTAAAACACTGTTCATTTTAAAAGCGTCATAAACGGGAAACTGTACGTGTGTATGTATGTACACACATTGGCATTTGGGACAGGATACAGGATAGAACTATTAGAAAGGTTGACAAATTTTAAGATTTATTGCTGTGGTGGTTCTAAAATTAAACGTACATTAGAGTACTACAAATTTTTTAAGTGGTGAGAATTTAACTCTCTATGGGTCGAATTTTGGTTTCACATAAAAAAATTCGGGGTAAAAAAATATGAAATTATATGTCTATGTATGCAAATCAATAGACCAATTTTTGGTGTTACTGAATTACCATATGTATCTTGAAGTCAAAATGTTGTATAAGTATATAACTAATATTAAGATTGAGTTATAAATTTTTGAAATGTAAATAAATGTAGATAACCATGCAACTGGCGAAATAATCGAAAAATTAAAAGCCATAAATAAATAAATAAAATTTAAAAAAAAATATCTTGAAGTCACAACGGCCTACAATGTTCTCTGTGCTACTTTGTATGAAAATGTTATTTCAGTTTAAAAACTATATCATAGGTCATAAATATTTATAATGCTTGGCTTGACACCATCTAAGAATTCACATTTATGCATTATCGCACAAAAAAGCTATAATTATTTAATAAACCATCGAAAAATTGGAAACGAGATCTGATAGATACATGTACCAGAAGGATATTCAAATCATAGAATTCTGGAGAAATTATTTCCTATTTAAGGTTTGAATTTTTAGTTTTAAAAATATTTTATTTGGTTTTATAATTCAATCTCTATCTACATCGTATCCCCAAATCTGGCTTTTTTTTCTCAGAATTTAATGGTGTTTCAAATTTAAAAATTTTAAAGGGATTATAAAGGGATGATATATACAGCTGATTATATATATTTTCATTACTGTATCTTTAAAAATGTTACCATAATTAATTATGTCTTAAAAAATCTATTTCAAATTTTGTTTGTGGTAAGATTCTTGATGTTCAAACCACAAAAATCCAAGATGGAATCCCACCTTGGTATCAAGCTGTAGAGATTTCCATTTTCTCATGTAACTATAGATGAAAGTGAATAAACACTTAGTTGAATTCTACTAAAATAAATTATCACAAATAGAAGACTACCATTGGGTCGCCTTAAATATTTATTACTGTATTGGTTATAAAATTAAAATTAAATGGTTTTTGTGTGCGTGCGGATACAAATTTTTGTCGACGATTTCGGGAACACGAATCAACCGATTTGAATGATTCAAAGAACATTCAATTTGTATTGATGGGGAGACGTGTTCATTAGTTTTTGGCAAAGGCAGGTGCAGCCGTTTCGTAGATACAAGGCAAAGAGTGCCAAAGATGGTAATTCAGTTTTTGAGACAACGGAGCATCCGATTTGAATTATTCAGAAAATATTCTATTTCTTTTGACGAAACAAAGAACTAGTTGAATTTTTGGGCAGGCTCAGCGGTTTTGGAGATCCAATACAAATTGTTTTTTAAAAATCATTTGGTAGCCAAAAATGATCATCAGATATATGCACATCAAATTATCAGATACTTTATAGAGAGTAAGTTTAATAATGAGTAAGAATATTGTTTTTATTTCTATGGGTTCCGTATCAATGTTTATTTGTAAGTCTGTAACGCGGCGCTTATGCGCTTTGAAATTTCGTGTCTAAAACAGTTACGCAGCACGATTGCTTAGAAATAAAGTTCAACGTTTTCAAAATACAATTCAATTTTTTTAAAGTCATTTTTTCTTCAAAAAATCTTAAAAATCTAATTTCTTCAAAGTTTTCAAAAAAAAAAATTAAGTTTTTTCAAAAAAGTAAATTTTTTGTACTGCATGTTCCAGCAATTTACCATAAGGTACGATGCTCAGCATTCACCATAAGCCATATATTATTCATTCAATTTTTTTTATAAAATTGATAACGACTTTATATTCCTCGTGTAAATTTTCTTCTCCTCTCACCAACAAAAACGCCACTTTCCCAAATTCTCCACATAATTCAATTCCAAATATTTGATCTCATAAACCATCATGTTGTTTTGCTATTTCATAGTCTTGAACATTTCTTAACTCGCTCCGCAAAGAGTTATTATTGCGAATTACTCCACCGTCTGATATTTCTGACGTCTGCGTAAAATATTTCATTTTAATTATTAAATGTTTTCCCGTGAAATGTTTCCACGGAAAGTAGACTGACACAACATCAGAGCTACATAAACATGAAATGTTCAAAGAATTAATTATGTAATGCAAATTTTTCTATTTTCCTAGGAATGGGTATAATTTCATAGCTTTTACTTTATTCTGTTTGAGAAGACGCTCCAATTTGAATTGCGAGAGGAGAGGTTATGATAGTCGGGGAAGAAATGTAAACAGAATGGGAATATTTTGATGGAAACACGTTTTTCGAAGAATTTGGATTACGTAATAGTAAAAGGTCACTACCAATAATTCAAAAACAATAAATGTAGAAATTTTTTAACAACAATATTTGAAAGTAGAGGGCAAACGATGTATAACCAACTTTCACCATTTTTACAATCATGAATTAGCTAGGAGTTTTAATGAAAATAGTCAGATAGTTGTTTGTTGTAATATAATTGGTTTGGTTATCATTCTATTGCAGTATTTTTTGGTGTGCTGAAAGAGTTGACAGCGAATGCATTGTATTATGTTGTTAGACTTTCTTGGAGGTTCGACGAAATCAAATTGTACCTTTGTGCATCACCTTACCCTATATTTTTTATCTAAATATTTGTGGAAAATTGTTCGTCTAAACGGCAACTTCTATTCTATCAAACTTTTTATTGCAAAAAATAGAAACATTGTTAAGATTCTGTAAAGTTCATGCAACCTAAAATACGTAAAAATATCATTTTTTACAGCAGAAGGTATACCAAATATTAAATTTCTATATTTTATATAAACGGCAGTTCGACTCTGCTTTATTTTCAAATGACCATCAACAAGCATGCGACAGTTTCAATGGCTTTTGGGTGATAAATTTTCGCGGATAATTGCGACTTTTTTATCTCCAGTATTAAGGGTCCTATATTCTACTTTCATATCTGCTTTTTATATTGATAATGAATTTTTATCAAACCGGATTTTATCCATAACTAATTGAAGGTTATGGGACTTTTAGAAAACAAACGAATTTATTTAAAGATGCAGTTAAAAATGTTCAAGAATAATAATTTTTGACTTTGAAAATCAAGTTTTAAATTCAAATTACTTACTAACTGATTTTACAATCCACCTTTCGACCATCCTCCTTCGATACCATCCAAAAGGCACGGAAAATACTATTTTATTAATATAGATCGTACACAAAAGTTGGGCAGCATCCGCCGATATCGACCTGTAACTTGTTATAAGTTTCCATAATTAAATAAGGACCGCCTGCATCTTTTAAGCATTCGATAATTAAATCAGGCCTTCCAATTCCCCTCGGCATATCGGAGAAGAATTAATTTGCCAAAAGCCAACGGACGACGCGATAATTCGGTTCTATATTGAGATATTGAGTTTGCAGGGAGAGAAAAATAACAGATGTATATGAAAATATTTATGGGATAACTGTCAGAAATTTACTAATTGATTTATAAGGCGAAAAACTCTGAGCTTAAAGTTTCAAGAGACAAGTACTAAGGCTCATGAGACTTAACATCTTAAGATGGATGTAACTATAGTTGTATTTGTACCTTCTGATTTTTATATCGAGATTTCTTTTTAAATATAAAATAATCACTTTATATAACAAACAAAATCTTTGCTTTCCTAATAAATTCAATCTGCCAGTTACATATAATCATCTTATCCCTTTCTCTAGTACCCTTATTGGGCCAGCACAGATTTCACCGGTCTAAATTATTCACGACCCAATACTATTTATATTTATCCTACCACAAAAAGTTGCAAAAACGAATCAATTTCGGTTCAGCATTCGAATTTGGAATTTCATTTTTCAACTATAGTAACTTTTTCCTATGGGCGTCAGTTTTGCGCCCGTGCGGATATAGCAAATACATATCATTACCAGATTACGTAAACAGATCACGTTTCAACATCTGAAACTTGGATGTATAAGGCTGTGGACATATATTAATGGTTACAGTATTGATTTTAGGTATTTCTATAGACATATATTTATGTACAAACATTCTTACTTGTTGTACACCTAACGATTTGTTGTAAGTTTTCATTTCTTTCTTATTCTGGTTTAATGTTCTGGATTATTATTCTATCATATAAAAACATATTACAATTGCTCTTTTAGAATTAAGTTTTTTTTAATGCTCTTATATGCATCTATATAGGTTGTAGTATGCAATCCATATGCAACATCAGCAAATTTTTGGTAGTACTTTCAGTTATTTTGATAGTACTTACTTTAATTTTGGTGTATATACTTAAAAAACCTTTAAATCAAATGCCAATCTAATGATTGGACGTCCGGGTATGATGAAATTTTAGAATTACCACGTTTGCGGACGTGAATGCTATAGCATTCATTTTCATTGTGATTCAGAATTACATGAATGCTATAGCATTCAAATTTCAAAGTTATAAATCAAAACGCAGAAGTTTTAAAATTTGGTCTGTTCGACCATTCTGACTACCCTTATGAACGGGTAATTAATAATAAGAAACGCAAATTGCATAAAATAGAAGCGTAATATTTGACGTGAATGCTATTGCATTCATGGTATATAACGAATGAAATATGATATTCTGACTACCCGTATAAACTGGTAATTAATAATAGAAACGCAAATTGCGTATAATAGAAGCGCAATATTTGACGTGAATGCTATAGCATGGTTATAACGATTAAAATATGATGAACTGACTACTCTTATGAATGGTATTTGATCTTATTCAGCATATCACGTCAAATTTAAAAATAAAATGACAATGAAAATCAATTTTCGTACCTTGCTGAAACTTTTACAGTTTACGAAAAAAATTATTTGAAAAAAAATGGTTCCTAAAAATTTTTACTTTTTGATAATTTAGAATCTGCCGGACTTAATAATCTAGAACAATTTTTCACTCGTATAAACTACGGAAATTAAAAATTTCTTTCTAGAAAGTAGCGTCTATCTGAAAACATTATTTTTTAACAATTTTTGATATTAACGAATTTTTTCAAAATAATAAAAATCGAATTTTAGCATTAGCTTGGTTCATACTGAAGAGAAGTCTACAAGGAATCCTCTGTAAAATTTTCATGTAAATCGGTGCAGTAGAAGTTGAGAAATCGTGGGTATCTTATCGAAAAAGACAGTTCAGAGAAAAATGAGAAAGGGGATGTTTATCGAGGGCAAACAGCTATATGACGAAAAATAATTAATTTTTTAAAAATAATCTTCTGAGCATATCATTGAGCAATAAAACATGGAAAATATTAAAAAAAAACTTAAACGTGCTCTTTTCATAACACATTAAAACTTTCAAGATTATTATATGTGAGTATATAATCATTAGTTATTTTGTGCCAGGTTAAAATATATTATTTTTGATATATTTTTTGGTGCAGCAAATTAATTAAAAATAATTCAATCCTACGGACATATTGCATACATATAATGAATTGCAACATAATGAAATAAAATAATAACTAATTATTACATATCATAACAATAAAAAAAAAAGATTTTAATGTGAAAGTTATAATATAGTAGGCTTATCAATAACAAAATGTTTCATTTTGTTTATGTTTTACATATTTATTTATTCTATATCAGCCTTACTTATGAATTAAGATTAATTCATAGGAATATATTTGACTCCTATCCGAAGTTCACCATTAAATCAAATTATCACTCGACCTCTAATCCACAGTGAACAATAATTAACCTTTATCATGTAAATTATAATGTTTTGTCCGACAAGTCTCATTGACAAATATCATATCAAACTACTTGTCTTGTGACAGTAAGATTTGATAACACATTCTATACTATTATTTACTACATCCTGTTCCATAATCTGAGATCATTTGTAATCTCGACCTTTGGAGGTGCTCCAGAGCACATCTTTATCTGATTGTGAGTCCTTTGTAAGTCTGACTGATCCCAAGCAGGATTAGTGAGGGTCCTGTCGCTGTCACTCATCTATCAAACAACACAAACATAGTGGGGATGGACAGGGGATGGGTTTGGGGGTTAACCAGGCGGTAACCTGGGGTTGACCCGCTCGCACCGCCAGGAGATGTATGAGGATTCTTTGTCCGGGAAAAGTTTGGTTTTGTATTCGGGAAAGGTAGGCGCGCGGAATTAGGCTGCGGTCGCATGGTAAAAGAAAATATTATATGGGGTAAAGGAAATTGTTGTTTAATATAAATGAAATAATTCAGTTATTGCTTGCAAGTCCTAAATACGTAAGCTGTTCATACTCATCATTTCTTGATAAAATTTTAGTTTGTATGCAAAAAATATTGCAAACAAGTGTCTGGCTTAAACTAGCTGTGAGTGGCTTTTTCCCTGTTAATAACAATTTTTATTTTATTTATTTCGTGTTCTGCAAATATACTTTGGCATAAATTCTGATTGAAATTGCTTAAGCGCTCGGAAAAATTACAAACTTTAATACATTTTTATAATTTTCATGAATAAATTTTAGTATATTAATTCAGATTTAGATTATTTTTTTGGTTTTTAGCCACTATTGCGTTTGACCTGGATTCTGATCTTTACTATTTTCAAATAACTCGAAAATACTAAAAATAGTTGTGAAAAATTGTTTTCAGGCAAACGCTATTTTGCAAAAAAAATGTTTTTCGTAGTTCATACGAGTGAGACTTTAATTTAGATTAATCATTATTTTGTTTTGTTCATCCGATTATTTTGAGGGTTAAAATTTTGGGTATGATTTTTTAGAAGGGAATCGAATATAGAAAGAAAATATACTATCGTAAATAACTTTTTTTATATTACAAATATGATAAATTCATATTGTTAACTAAATTCATTGAAATAATAATTCACATCTAGAAACAGAATATTTGATTTTAATACAGCCCTTCAAGCAAAATAGCACTCTTTTGCCTTTGACCTAGATTTTTTTCTGAGTACCTTATAAAAGAAAAATCAAATTATGTGCAAACTTTGTTTTGGATTTATTTACATATGTTTTATGTGATATTAAACATCAAAAGCTCATATAAAGACTTTTCTTCATTTTTGCTAAATGTCAGAAAATGTCTTGCCTTAATTAATTCAGAAAGTTTCTTAAAGGTGAACTTTCATATATATATATATATATATATATATATATATATATAAATTAAGACAAATATTCTAAATCTTTTGCATTTTGAGTCATATCAAATTTGACAAAATCATTCTTTTTCTTACAATGTGCATGTTTTGCATTCATGGTATATTAAACTGCCCTATAAAATAGGAATCTTTTGTTACAAGTAATTTTTTTAAATTGAGTTACATCATTCAACATTGATTATAAATACAGATGTTTTCCAAATATATAAAATCTAGTCTAAAATTAAAGTGATCCTATACATACGTCCTGAATTTGTCTAGAAGCAATATTTGTCTGGAATTTAGGATTTCTGTCCTGGATTCTCCCAAATTTCCTAAATATATTTTAACTAAAACTAGTTTTCCACACATAATTCCTACAATAAAAATCCACACATAATTAAAACAATAATATTTCTTAAAGCTAAATATGAAAAGAAAAAGTTCTAATAAATTTCATGCAATTTATTAGAATTTCATGCAATATTTAACGCGAAAAGTTCATATTTAGAAATATTTAAAAAGCTTTGTTTGCATTGTTTAAGTATCTAAATATGACTAATTTGTTTTTATTATCCTTAAATAAGATTTTACTATGTATACTTCTCATTATTAACTAAATTAAAAAAAAAACTTTAGGTCATTTAACTTAACTAAAAGTGATTGAACCAAAAAATATGTCACTAATTCACATCTCATATAAGTTATAAAGAATCTTGTTCTTGGTACAGATTGTAATTATAACTTTTATGATAATTCTAATGATTAGCAAAACTAATCATTATCGACTAATGGAATCATTACCGACTTCTTCATAATTAGCCCGCCTACCCCGAGGAACAATTTACTCCAGTCTCCTCTAATTCATTCTATAGAGAACATTTCGAAACACGTACAATTGTAATCAGGAGACCGAACGTGACTTGGAAGATATAATTCTTCAAACAACACGTTTTCTTGCCCCATATAATAAACACGACCATATATCTGGAATAGGAGCTGTGACGGTTCTTTATAGCAACTCCTATTTATTTTCGAGTTAGAGATAGAAGGCGAATTTAGGGCAATTAGAGGATACATACACGTTTTTTGTGTGAAAACAATTTTGCTACTTTGAATTATCTTTACTAACATTGCTATTTAAAATAGCAAATTATATTTCCCATGGTCACCGAGGTGACCAGTTCAATTTCCACAGAGAAATTTTATTTCTGTGGAAGTCCCTGAGTGACCAATTTATCATCACCTTTACCGACGGCACTAATTTGCTAAAATAGCATATGTGGTATGTTAGTTTATAAAATAAACTCGTTTTATTACCTTGGCAATTTTATAAAAGTTTGCCAACTGTGTTAAATTTGATTATGATAAAACGAACAACTCGTTTATTTTGGGTTAATGTTTCTAAAGAGAGCTTTTATTTATATTTTAATTATTCGGTTAATTAATGAATGTAAAATTGTATATGCGAAAATTTATGGTACATTCTTTGTCTCAATTGCGCATAAGAGCATATGGTTTTGCGAATTTAGATTTTATACTGCAAATATGTAAACAGATGCAAATTTTACTGTGGAAAGTCTTCTGAAAAAAATATTTCAAGTAGCACTTCGTCACTTGAAAATATACAAATTTTTATCATTATCCCATGACCAGTATATTCGTCAATCCCAGTCAACTGGTTATATTCTACGTATAAGTTAGAATAATTCTGCAAACATAAAACTAATTATTATCCCAATTCGGTTTCCTATGAAAACCTATATTATCAGTTGGTCAATCGTAATGACCTATTTAAATGGTTAGTAGCCGAGTGGCAAATCGTTACAAATGCCTTTCTATATAGGCCTCGATATATGTGAGTTTTAATTCATGTGGAAACCTGAGACCAAATGTTTTTCCCTAAATGAAATGTTCGCTTGGCACGCAATCATTATTTTTAGATTTGAAGGTAAACAAACGCCATGAGCGAAAACATTAGAAGAATTTCAGTGAATGGAAGAAATTTATGGGTAAAAGATGCTTACTGATGCTACTTTTGAATGTTTACTCTAATGGGTATTGGTTTGTAAAAGATATTGCAATAATATGCTTGGTTGTGATTGACGAATATTTTCGTTACATAAAACAGTAATCAATTTGTATTTAAATTGAAATTTTTGAAAGAAGGAAAGTAGTACGAAATACCCCAAATGAGGAAAAAATATACTTATTCGTATTTAGTAAGTGCGGTTCTAAGATTATATGGTTCTAATTGCATTTTTGGATTTGCAAACGTAGTCCAAATATAAAATACCTTTTGTTAAGTATTAGATGCCCAACAGTAAAAAGGAGTTTTATTATTCATGGCGTAGTCTTTGTTTGGCGTTGAAAGATGGAAAATCAAATCGATTTTTTTTGCCTATATTGCTTTTTTATTTCTGCAAAGTTAAAGTGGTATTTTAAGCTCAAAAAGAGTTATGAGCTGTTCATGCTGAGGAAGCCTTAAGCTTACCAGTTTCAAAACTGGTTTGCCAAATTTCCATCTAGTGATTTTTGACTCAAATTTGATAAACGTTCTGGTCGTCCAGTTAAACTTGATTAAACGGGATATGTCCACCTTCAACTGTTATTATCAGCCAAATAATCAATTCTGATGTCTACCTTAAATAACCAACAAAATTAAACAAAGCAGTTGGAGGAAAACCTAAATTAACAAATCGAAACGGTGATTTATTATATGTATTATTGACATGAGTGACATTAGATAGAAATTATTGGATTTTGTTCGGGATATTTTGTGATAACCACCATCGTATTTTGATATTGCTCCTCCTGATTACTTTTTGGTTCGATCTTTACAAAACGTCTTATGTGGTTTCACCAATTCAATGATGATGATAGTATCAAATTGTACCTGACTTAATTTTTTGCTAATACAAATCATTTTATGAACGTGGAATAATGATGCTACTTCAAAAATGACAAGAACACATTGAAAATTACAAAATAAAGTTAGTTCCATGATAAAAAATATTAAAATTTCTAACAAAAATCCGCACTTCGTTGCCAACCTATTATAATTTACCTTTAACTTCCAGGGTGGTTATAGTAATGGGCTAAAAACCAAAAATGAATTTTTTTGCTTATCTTCACGTTTTCAAGGTTTCTGAACATTTTGGCATACCTCAGAAAAAATTGATGTATGTATGTGTGTTGTGTGTGTGTGTTTTGTATGGCCGCATTTTTTCGTCCACGGTTTCGGGCGCACGGACCAACCGATTTGAATGGTTAAAAAAACATTCGATTCCTATTGATAGGGAGATGTGCTGATTAGTTTTGGGCAAAGGCAGGTCCAGCCGTTATGGAGATGAAGAGCAAAGAGTGCAGTAAAAGGAAATCGAGTTTTTGAGAGAACGATTTGAATGATCCAAAAAGCATTCAATTTTGTAATGATTGGGAGAAGTGGTGTGGAATTAGTTGTTGGCAAAGGCAGGTTTAGTCATTTTGGAGAGCTAAATGTGCAAAAAATGGCAGTTTGTAAGAGATCTAAGCGTCCGATTTGTATGATTTAAAAAACTTTCGGCTTGTTTTGACAAAATAATTGCTTCTGAAAAAAAAAGTTCCAATTAATTTTTTCATTTTTTTTGTATATCAAAAATAGTTCAGATTTTTTTCTAAATTCTGACTAAAGTTCTATTATACTTTAAACAAATAATTTCAATCTTGCAATTCAGTTCATATAATTCTTATAAATATTAGACAATGTTACAATATCTATAATAATCTATTTGAAAACATTTATTATTCCTCGAACATTTCGTTACGGTACGGGAAGTTTCAGCAATTTTCCTTAAGGCACGATGCCATACACCACTAGTCTATTATTAGTAAACAGCTGAACTGCACAATCAGATTGTTTTCAGGCAGATTTTTCATTCGTAAGCACTGATTCAATTATTGCTCGAGTAAAAATCCGTTTTACGATCTGGCTCTTTTACAACGTTCTGGTCTATTCTGTAGAAAAAGTTCATTATTTTTGTTTCGGTAATAAAATTGATTCGTATTGCTTTCTTACCTCCCCTTTTCAGTTTGAGCTTTTGTAGTGGAATTCTGCGTTGAAAATGCGTTGTGCGCACAACATAAAAAGGCATCCAACTTTACGTTCTATTAAACAGAAGAACGAGGAGCGGATAAGTCCGATATAAATCAGGAATCCGTCAAACCGCAAGCTAAAACACAGCTGTGCGTTTGCTTATATAGTATTTGGTACACACCCCCAGGCGGATTTCTAGCCTAGGATAATAATAGGAACTCCAGTATCAAATTTTCTCAAAGGAGTAATGGAGCAACTTGTGCTTTTATGGACGTTTCTTCAAAGTTGTCTTATAAGGAGAACCCGCGCATTGCTTGTCTGGGATTTTGATGAAATTTGGCACATTGGTAGATTTTATGCCCAAACTGACCGTGGTAAAATATTAGAGGCCTATGAAAAGCGATTAGAGAGTCTCAAATCAAGTGTCATCTGAATCGAGCTTATGACGTGTATATTCGTCAACCAAAGAGTTGCACTGCAAAGATCGGATTAAAGCACATGGCATCGTGCTTTAAGGCAAATTGCTGGAACTGCTTGTACCGTAATTTAAAATTTTTATAAAATCACAAAAGAAAACTAGTGAGTGCCTTAAGGCAAATTCCAAGAACTTCCCGTACCGTAATTAAAAATCTTGGTACGGAACCCAAAAAAATTTACACAAAACGTGTACACATTATTAAATCTCTATAAAATATCTGATAATTTGATGTACATACGTCCAATAAACATTTTTGGCCACCAAATGACATTTTTTTAACTTATTTTTATTGAGAGTCTATTACCGCTGGATTTGCTTTCCCAAAAATTTAATCACTTCTTTATCTTGTCAATACAAGTAAAATGTTTTTTAAATTATTAAAATCGTCCATCTTTTTTAAGGTTTAGCAAAATGTTCAAAAACCTTTGAAACGTAAAGATATATGAAAAATTTCATTTCAGATTTTTTTAGCCATTACTGAACTTACCCCACTTAAAGTAAAAAAATTAGATTTTCTTGAGATTTTTGAATTTTTTCGAACATTTTTGAAAATTTTGAAAATATTTAAATATTTTTGAAATAATCGAATAAAATTTCCCTTCTTATAAAATCCTGATATGTTTTGAAAACTTAGATTTTTTTATGTTTATCTTGAATGTTTTTGATACCCATTAATGTCGGTTAGTCCGTGCTTGAAAATATCTGATTTTTGACCGCCAAATAGCATTTTTAAACTTTTTTTTGATATTCGCAACCGCTGGACCTGCCTTTAACCAAATCTCAAGTGAAATGTTTTTTGAATCATTCAAATCGGATGCTCCGTTTTCTCACAAACTTAATTCCGATTTTCTGCACTCTTTGATCCGTATCTTCAAAATGACTAGACCTACCTTTGCCAAAAACTAATCAGCACGTCTCCATACTATTAGGAATCAAATGCATTTTGAATATTTCAAATCGGTTGAGATGTGCACTCGAAAACCTCGACAAAAAATTGTATCCGCACGATATATACAAAACACACACATCAATTTTTTTAAGGTATGCCAAAATGTTCAGAAACCCTTGAAACGTAAAGATATGCAAAATTTTTTATTTTAATTCATTCACGGAAATGATTTATTAATATTTTAATATTATATTGTTAATAATATAATTAATATGTCATTATTAATATTTACTGATTTGTACCAATTTTTTCAAAAAAAATTTTTTTTTTATACGAATATGATTTTTATGTAAGTAACCCTCCATCTAAATTGCATGTTTTAATTTAATTTATAATTTTCAGCCTCACATTTCCTATTTTTCAAACTTTTAGCTGAATTGTACATTAAATTAATTTTAAACTTGTTATAAGAAATTATTTTAAAAAAATGGAATGTAGTGTTATTAAATAAGATTGAAGGTTTACCATGAATCAAACAAGTATAAAAAATCACACGTATAATTACTTCATATAGAATCAATTTCAAACATATCAATTTGAAAACAAAAGTGATAAAAATAAACATAATAAATTAAAATTAAATAAAAAATATTTATTTAAAAAATCGTTAGACCTACTATAAAATAAGATTTCTAATTCATTCAAAAATTCAGAAATTTAACTCTTCGTTTTTATTACTGCAAATAATTTGTCTACCAGCCACCTGTCTATTACCAAAGGGGCTTGCAAATCGTAAAATCGCATTGAAAAACGAGCTCGGATCCGAGAATAAAAGTAACTTACGAGAAAAATAAAACGCATGCAACACAAAACATACCGCCCCCTCCAAGTTCCTCAACCCTGTACCCCCAACCCTCCGTGTACTCGCACATTGAAGGGTAAATAAATTACATTAGGAATCTGAGGCGTTTACTGCAAATTTCATACGATACCCACTTGCTTTTTTATTTCGATTTGTACATATCAATTTATTTGTTGCCCGAATAGAAATGGACTTAGGAGTGCACAGGTGCGGGAAATAAAGGACTTAAATCAGTGAAAAAAAATTGGTATAATTGTAGTAAATGAAGTAATACGTCTCTTCCTTATGTTAAAAATCTTCTTTAATATTTTTGCAATTTATATCAAAATCAATAAGATTTTTTTCAATTTTTTGCCATGATGGAATATCAACTCATCAAATTTTTGGTAGTACTTAGAATATCCAAATAGAATTCCAATCCAGGGATTGGACGTCCGGGTATGATAGTATTATCAATTTGCAGCAAATATGTCGAAAGTATACTGTTGTATTAATAACTTTAAGAAATGAATATTAGATTATTTTTAAAAAAAAAAAATGTATCTCTTCCCCTGATGTCACTGTCAACTTTACCATGACAGATTTCACTGGCACAGAGCTTTAGTATGAGTTGGTAATTTTTGAAATATCACTTTTTTTATCCAACCTATTATATGCCAATCAACTGTATACAAATGACTACAGTAAATGCAGAGGGAAAAAGCTTTTCATACACATCAAAAAATATTTATTCTATTTTTAAATGTATCGATATGCTTCTAGCTGTCGGATAAAATTTGAAATGACTATGCTAGGATTATGAATATATATATATATATATATATATACATATTATATAGGATTATATATTGTAACATATACAAAGCAAATAGTGTTTCTCAAACTATTAATTATCTTACTTCAAAAATTGCTTTGTTTTATTTAAATTTGATGGTACATCTATGAAAATATTTTCTTCTTTTCTTGTGCACGAATGGTGTTATTTATTATCTTGTTTTTTAGCAATTTAAAGTAAAGGCAAAAATATTCAATAAAAATCATATTTTATGTAAAGTTTTTGGTTTCATTTTCTGCAGTATTTGTTGTGCATTTCTGAAAACTACATTGGTTCATTGTATCTTTTCCATTTTTTCGGCAGTGTCACATTTCAAACTTTTAAGGAGGAAAATTGTCATAGAATTTTTATTTTATCTTCGTATTAGTTTCGTCGACCTTTTTCAATTCGAGACCATGTATTTAGATAAATTCATATCTCACAAATGCAGTTGTTGTGCTAAGAAAAAAAATCTACTTATATTTGGGTATATTTCGTTTTTCTTTTTGATGACTGGTTTGCAATTTAAAATGATTTTCAAAATTTGAAAACCGTTTATATTTTTTAACTTACAATGATGCAACTTTTGCTAAATTTTCTTCAAAATATAATATTGTTGGATTGAAAAATTATCTTATGTTTTAATGTGTTAATGTTCTGTAAGCATAGTTTTAAATTGTCTGAGATTTTTTTAATTGTTTTTTATGTTGTTGAAGTCGTTTTATTAAATTTTGTTTAGTTTCTCCAACATAAATTAATTTGCAATCTAAACAACTAATTTGAGAAACCAGATTTTGAAAACGTTCAATGTTAAAAAAATTCATTGTGGTAGAATTGTTGACCAATCAGAGTCTCGATATAAAAAATAGCTATTTTTTAAGAAAAATAGAGTTCCTTATTGTATACAGATGACACCAGAGTGAGTCTATAAATCAAGTTAATATGATCAGTAGGATTGTTTATTTTATTTAAGATGTACGTATGTCTGTTATTAGTTATAGAATTAATTTAAAATAAGTTTAAGGGGTAAGGGATATCAGTTCATTTTCTTTAAATAACTTGATATTGCCTCACAGTTTTTTTTTTGTCAGATAAAAGTATTGCATAGTCAGTCAAATTAATTATAGTATCTCTTAACTTCCCGAAAATGAACATTTTTGCATATCTTCACGTTTTAAAGGATTCTGAACATTTTAGCATACCTCAGAAAAAATGGATGTGTGTGTATTTTTATGTATGGATGCAATTTTTCGTCCACGTTTTTGGGCGCACGGATCAACCGATTTAAATGGTTCAAGAAACATTCGATTTCTATTGGTAAGGAGATGTGCTGGTTAACTTTGGCAAAGGTAGGTTCAGCCGTTTCGGAGATACGAAGCAAAGAGTGCAGAAAGTAGAAATCGAGTTTTTGAGAGAACGTAGTACCCGATTTGAATGATCGAAAAAACTTATTCTGCTTGTTTTGACAAAATAATTGCTTTTGTGAAAAACAATTTTCTTATTTTTTTTTCAATTTTTTTTTTTTTTGTATATCGAAAATAATTCAGATTTTAAATTTAATTCTGGCTGAAGTTTCTAAAGCTCACCTATATACTTCCAATAAGTAACTTTTTAACTTTGTAATTCAGTTTCTATAATTCTTATAAATATTAGATAACGTTACAATATTTATAATAATCTATTTGAAAACATTTAATATTCCTCGAACATTTGGTTACGGTACGCGAAGTTCCAGCAATTTGCCTTAAGGCACGATGCCGTACACCCCTAGTTATGTTCAATTTTTTTATGAGTCGAAGGGTGTGTGTGTATGTGTATGTGTGAAGGTATGTATAATTCGGTACAATTTCGATCGATCGATCAATTTCGATATTTATTCCCGAACCCTTTGCCGGCCTATGTATATCATCATATCAGTGCTACGTGAGACTTCTAAATAAAGTTCTCTTTATTCTCGTACAAGACTTTTGCATTTGCGGCCTGACAGGCGCGCTTCCAGCATTGCACCGCCACACCGCCAGCACCGCCAGCACCGCCATCGTTCTATTCGAACGTTCCGGGATACATTTTATTGTAGTCGTATTATTTCGAATCGACAACGACGAATATCGCGCAAAAACCCATCGAACGGAATGGCTGGCACTATTGTTTGCAAAACGACTTAAGAATTCGGTATTGTTTTCCTCACGCAGAGAGGAAAATTCTCTAAGTATTCCTAGGGACAAGTGCGGAGTCCCAACGGGGAATTCCTGTCTCAAGAAGTTATTCAATGAGCGGAATTAATAGTTGTTCGAATACGGCGAAATGTATCATTAGTAGAAGTAGGAAGTCTGATGGAGGTAATAAATGTTTTTATGCAGTAGCTATTGATTGAAGTAATAAACTAGACATTTGCAGGTAAATGACTTAAAAAAGTGAAAAGATGTCTGCATGTTGAATAGAGTAATACGTCAGCTTTTAATCCCTTCCACTCGTTAATTCCGAGATTTATATTATTTTGGCAGCATCCGAGTGGAAGGGTTAAAATATTTCTTGCCATTTCAACTATATTTTAAACAGGTTTAAATTTTCATAATCAGTTCAAAACTTTTTTCAGGAAAGTTGATACAAAATGTTGCACTTTGCTGCTAATTGTACAAAAATGGCTTGGTCCATCGTCACTAATGATTTTTTTGATTTTGGTGTCAAACGATTCATAATGGCTCGATTCATAATTTACTACTTTATTTGGAGAACAGCTTCTGCTGTATACTAATACATTAAGTAATTTTCTATTGATTATTATTCTATTTGGTATATGAATCCGAGTATTATATGCCATTTGAAGTTACACACCCTCCAACAGTTCTCATCATATACGGAATTTATTTCAAAGTTTTATTAGAGATAATCCAAAATATATACGAGTATGATAGATGATGCACGTTCAAATAAAATCCTACTTCATCGGAAGGAGCAAAGAATCGGAAGAAAATCTATTTGAATTCTTCACGTAAACTAACCGAACCAAAGAAATCACTCTTTTCCTACAAATCGCCTTCATTTCAAAACTTGGAAAGAATAGTACGTGATTTCGATCTATCTCGTATAGGGATGAGAAAAATGAAGTTTTAACTCTCAATACCTACAAAATGGTCACGTGACCATATTCATGATATTAGCCCTCCAAATGATCAGCTAAAAATATGGTAGTCTAAAACAATGTCGTATTTGTATGAACTGCGGGCAAGTAAAAAATTGTTGTTCTCGCAAAATATTTAAAATTTGCATTTTTTTTAAAAATAGCAAAAATAGGAATATGAAGATGAGCGTGAATTACACTGAAGAGAAGTTAGAAGTATATTGAGAAAACTCTGAAAATTTCAAGTAAATCGGTCAAGTAGAAATAGTGGGTATCGTATCGAAAAAGACAGTTTCGAGAAAAACAGAGAAATGTAAAAATGTAACAAGTTTTATGAGTTTTCAAACAAACTATTGAGATATTTGCAAAAAACTGGAAAAGTGGTACACATATTCTTGAAAAAATAAACTTTGAAAAACAATAGACTAAAATAGACTAGAATACTAGTTTTTTTTAATAATTTTGAATTAGGTTGCTAATACCGGCTTCTTAGCAATTTCGTATGTGCTAAATGTTGGGAAAGCAATAATTTTCAAATTTCGATCCAATATTATATATTTTCTCCAGCACTACAAACAGGCCGTGTTTTAGCCTCCAAGTATAGAGGAGCAGAAGCCTCTGGATGCTCGGATTTTTATTGACGATTCATTTTCATGGGTCATAAAGTATCGTGCCCGGGGACGAATTTAAAGCGATTTTAATCAGCCCTTGTTCAAATTACGTCCTCTGTTGGCAGAAGCGACGTTAAAAGCAGCTTTTGTAAATGTTTGAAAAATACGTCAATCTAACGATGATGAAGAATGTTTTTTTATGGACACCGGAGATTATGGACCACTTTGCTAAGAAGGTTTGATGGCAAAGACGAGTGACTGTAGAAATTACTATTTGCAAAGTACGATGATCAAATATGGTGAGAAGAAAAACTTTCTCATTTGGATAAAATTATTATTTGATTATATTTAACAAGAATATATAAATTTTATCAAATCTAGAAGAAATCTTTGGTTCATTTAATATCGACTGCTTCAGTCAAAAATATGAAAATTTGGAAAAATATTACTAGACTTCTATATATCTCATATATTGAGGAGAATAACAACATGGAATATGAAAAGTTACACACCCAGATTTTTAAACTGATTGTGAATAAAATGTAGTAGCACACAACCTGTTATTTTTAGGTTTCTGTTTTTTTACTCGAATCATTTTATTTATTTTATTAACAAGTAACTCTTGATAGCACTTGCCAATACAATTTAGTACATTTTTTTCTTTCTTTTTTCCTTTCAAAATCGACAAGCCTCGAAAAATTTAAATTTATAGTTTAACAAATAGTCTTAAATATAGACAACTTGGAAAAATTCTGTAATTAGTTTTGACAATATTGCGATATTTTTTTTCATGTTAGTTACGGTCAATACTATCACCCTGTTTTGACGTTGAGTTCTGGGATATTCTGTTTATATATATATATATATATATATATATATATATATATATATGTATGTATGTGTGTGTGTGTGTTTGTGAATTTTTTCGACGCTGTATTCTAAGAAATATCAGGAATTCAAAAGTGTATTTTAAAACACCTAAATAAATAATCCCGATTACCTTTATATCAGAATAGCGTTTTGCAATTTCTCTCAAATTATATTTTCCTTTATAAACATAATTAATTATTAATTCCTGATTGATTGATTCTTTAAGATAAAAACAGAGAAAAAAACGTAATCATTAAGATGTAGACATACATCTCCTCAGAAGGATCTCGAAGGATCTCCAAATAAAAGGAAAAAAGTATAGAATACAAAATTGCTGACTTTACTCAAAGTTGACTTTTCGTTTTAAAGTAGCTCATTATTTATTCAAAAGGACATCATTTGGAACTGAAGCAGACGGAAATAAGGATCGAAAAGTCCAGTTGGAGAATAATAATGCTGAAAAGGCTATCGGTTTGAGAAAGAAAGAAATGCTTTATTTAAATATTTGTGGATGATGAAAAATTTAACTAGTAAAGATCAGTATTCTCTCTTAAGGCAAGTTACATGATCTTTTCGATACCTGTATATGATCAACTTAATCAATAAGAGGAGAGATTTAGCTCATTAGGTAAACTGTTCTACTTCGGTTTTTGCGAAAGAAAACGATAGTCCTTATCGAGCTACATCGAATGGCTTTTAAATTTTTGAAATCGCCAACGAAAAATAAAAAATCGTTATATCTACTGTTTCCAAATTTAGTCTTCAGATAGGCTTGACATTCAGAAAGCATAAAATTAGCAAACCGGATTTTTTCGCGTCAATCTTTGGGAAGTTCTAATTATTCTTTACATGAGTATTATGTAATTTTACAACAAATGGAAAACTCCAAACTCATCCCACTTATGATACATTACTATTCAACATCGATTTGAATAAAATACGTATTTTTCTCTAAATCATCATTACAATGAATTATTGTACTCGTCCGTTGTATTATTCGCATTGTACAACATAAGGACGAATCCCATTAGAAATAAATTCAATGTTATTACCCAATTTAGGCAAATAGCCAAGTTATGACAGAGCATTCGGTTCAGAAAACGGTGATTTGCTCGTTTTATTACTCTCAGTATGTATGTATGTACATAGAACTGAAGGAATACTTATGGCGATACATTGTCTCTATATTTCTCCGAGCATTTGAGAAGTTAAGCGCTTTAAATGATTGCGACAGAAACGTTCGTCGCGAATAGTAAGGAGATATATTTCTAGTGCGATTGTTAAAGTTTTTATTTTATTTTAATACTGAGGAAAGAGATTCTGTGTAAATTGTACAGGGTGTTCCAGAATTCAACGACCGGCCGAAACGGGAAGATAGGTAGTACGGTAGAGCGAGGATTTAAGGTCCGCGGGTAAAAAAGACATCCACCAAAGTTAAAAAATTTCCAACTTTATTTAAAGTGAACAGCAAATGATGGGGAAAAAACAGAAATGTTAAAAATCCATAACAAAAGTATTTTCTTTCGTTGCTATTTTTTTTTTGGTGTGAGCACTGTTATTTAGTTTACGAAAAATCTTATTGTTGCTTTTTTCATTTCTCTACACAGTCAAGAAAAAAACGTTGATTATACATGCCCTACGTGTCTTTTTTGTTCTTTCACATAATCTTTTCATGGGGGTTGATAGCGAATCCGTCAAGTTCTTGGCGTATTGATGAACTCTTACATATTTCCCCACACCAACTCCTGATACTTCATTTTTGCACCAGCGTTCATCAAAATTCATCGCTGCACATTGGAGTCCCCCTGCCTGGGAAACTCCATGAATAGAAAATTCGATAGAGAGCACACAAACACCCAAACACACATTGATATGATATATGTATATATATATATATATATATATATATATATATATACAAATGCATAAATATAGATGCATATGAATTTACAATAGTAAATAAGAACTGTATTCATGTATGCATGAGGAATGCCATCTTGAAATCGATATGCATTATTACTGTCTGTGCTGATTCAAAATTACTATTATAGTATTGATTAAAATTGGGATAAAAGTAATAATCGTGTGTTGACATAATAATTCTAAATAAATTATTGCAGTTCATTATAAATTGTTTAATAAAAGTTTGTAAATTTCTTATTTTGTGATTTCATTCATATACCATGCGTATACTATGCTTCAACCTTAATGATGATTAGTTTCCTTTCCAAGCACATTTTCATAATACGAATTTATTTTAGTTCTTAGTCTGTTTTTAAAATAGGTCCTTAGTAGTTCTTTGTTTGCAACATCCACAATATTTGTACATCAAAAGCCCATGCCATTCTTGTTTTCATAATTTTTCCAATGCCAGACCTAAAATTTTGGGAATGTATGTCAAAAATCAGAATTTTGTTGATTCTTCAAATTTTTGGCTCTTTCTATTTCAATCAGTTTTCGAAAACCTTACATCATCCAAATTTTAATACATTTCATTTAATTTAATACAAACAAGAACTCTGTCTGATTGCTCTGAGAATTACAGAAACATATGAACTTATTCAACAAAAAATACAAATATCTTATTCATATCTTTAACAATTTATGCATTTAAAAAAGCAGTTTTTGGGACTGCTTTGACAATTAAATCAAAGTTATTTATTACCATATTTCAATTATTTCGCAAATTTTCTCCTATAACAAAATCTTTATCTCATGAACGAATTTTACGATCCAGTGGCTCATCACGAGGGAATGTCATCACTGACACAAATTTGACGACGTAAACAAAATG